>NC_057713.1:133862370-133870983 GCF_004010195.1 Chiloscyllium plagiosum
GAAACTTGAAAGGGTTCAGAAAAGATTTACAAGGATGTTGCCAGAGTTGGAGGATTTGAGCTATAGGGAGAGGCTGAACAGGCTGGGGCTGTTTTCTCTGGAGTGTCGGAGGCTGAGGGGTGACCTGATAGAGGTTTACAAAATTATGAGGGGCATGGATAGAGTAAATAGACAATGTCTTTTCCCTGGGGTCGGGGAGTCCAGAACAAGAGGGCATAGGTTTAGTGTGAGAGGGGAAAGATATACAAGAGACCTAAGGGTCAACTTTTTGACAAAGAGGGTGGTACGTGTATGGAATGAGCTGCCAGAGGAAGTGGTGGAGGCTGGTACAATTGCAACATTTAAGAGGCATTTGGATGGGTATATGAATAGGAAGGTTTTGGAGGAATATGGGCCGGGTGCTGGCAGGTGGGACCAGGTTGGGTTGGGATATCTGGTCAGCATGGATTGGTTGGACAAAAGGGTCTGTTTCCATGCTGTACATCTCTCTGACTCTCTACTCCATAATCAACCTAGTGAACCTGCCCTGCACCCCAGCCAGTGCCAGTACATCCTTTCACTTATTATTCCTTCCAAAATGGATGACCTCACATTTACATTGTACTCCACCTGCCACTTAACCTAACCTATCTATATTCCTCTGCAGACCTTCAGTCTATCCTCTGCACACTTTGCTCTACCACTTATTTTAGTGTCATCTGTGAACTTTGACACACTACATTTGGTCCCCAATTCTAATTCATCTTTTGTTACTGTATTACTGTCCTTCCACTTAGTACACTGAAAATCATGTAGTACACACAGAAGAGGGAGGTGATGACTTGATCAACCCACACTAAATTCACCACCTCCAATGACTTCAATGGGCACACCAGCTTTCCTTCTGACACGCCCTCCCCTTCTGATTAGATTCCCTACAGTGTGGAAACAGGCCCTTCAGCCCAACAAGTCCACCCCAACCCTCCGAAGAGTAACCCACCCAGACTCATTTCCTTCTGACTAATGCACCTAACACATGGCCAATTCACCTGACCTGCACACCTTTGGACTGTGGGAGGAAACCGGAGCAAACTCATGCAGACGCAGAGAGAATGTGCAAACTCCAAACAGACAGTTGCCCAAGATTGGAATCAAGCCTGGGACCCTGGTGCTGTGAGGCATCAGTGCTAACCACCGAGCCACCGTGCCGCCCCACGGTGCCCTTCTTTTTATTCCAATCACAGCAAAAATATACCGTTTAAACCTCCTTCTGCTTCTTCCTGTTATAGACTGTATTGGCCAATGTTCTCACAGTGGCATCTCTCAGTTTCTCACACCAGCAATGTGATTCTACCTTTATTGACGATATCAGTACCAGAGAGAGAGAGCTCAGTCCCTAAGTGAGGCAAGTGTGTGTGTTTGAGACCAACGTGGGGGACTTGAGGGCTGACTTTTCAATACGGTATAGAATGAGCTGCCAGAGGAAGTGGTACAATTGCAGCATTTAAAAGGCATCTGGATGGGTATGTGAATAGCAAGGGTTTAGAGAGATATGGGCCAGGTGCTGGCAAATGGGACTAGATTAGGTTAGGATATTTGGTTGGCCTGGACGAGTTGGACCGAAGAGTCTGTTTCCGTGCTGGACAGCTCAATTACTCTATGATTGTATGTTGTCTTGTTAGAGGAACTGTAAAGTCACCATAAGCTTAGCATCCGAGGAGAAAGCGAGAACTGCAGATGCTGGAGATCAGAGTCGAAGAGTGTGGTGCTGGAAAAGCACAGCCGGTCAGGCAGTATCCGAGGAGCAGGAGAGTCAACGCTTCGATCTTAAGCTGATGAAGAGCATATGCTTGAAGCTTTGATTCTCCTGCTCCTCCAACGCTGCCTGACCGGCTGTGCTTTTCCAGCACCACCCTCTTCGACTATAATCTGAGCACCCACCATGTACGCAGCAGGTACTCAAGTGACTCAGCCAACATTGCTACCTCATACACTGCAGGCAAGGATGCCGCAAGACATGGTACATTGGTGAGGCTGAGCAGAGGCTACGGCAACAGACGAATGGACACTGCACAACAATCGACAGACAGGAGGGTTCCCTCCCAATCGGAGAACACTTTAGTGGTCCAGGACATTCACCCTCGGACCTTTGGGTGACCATCCTTTAAGGCGGGCATCAGGACAGGCAACAACGCAAAGTGACCAAGCAGAGGCTGTTAGCCAAGTTCGGTACTTATGGGGATGGCCTCAACTGGGACAGTAAATTCACACAGACACACATCCCCCACACTCACACCCATGCACACACTCTCTCACAGGGTTATACTCCATCACGCTCTCACACACGCTTTACCAAGCTTTCACACACATAAACACACATTGTCTCACACGCATTCACACTCATACGCACACACTCACATGTACACATTCACATTCTCTCTGTCTGTCTCATGCACGCACACACACATATAAATCTATGGTGTAAATTTGTAGTTGCAGAATTATATTTGCAGATACATTGTATTCTGCTCAAAAAATGCACAATCTGCAGGCAGTACATGTAATATTTTATAAATTCCACTTTGGAAATAGAATCAGTCTGACTCAAGATTGGGATACAGACAGACTCTAACCTTACACCTCTCATGCATTGTCTGAGCTGAGGTGTCACTTTTTTTTAAAATAAAACCTTAAGTTATCACGAGAATGTGACTTCAAAGAAATCCTAGGATTTACATATTAATGAATCGAAATCTGCAACTCATTCCAAAAGATAAAAGAGTTAACAGCAATGTAGATTTGTTCAATATATAATTTCAGCTGTGTGACTCTGTAATCTTATGCTATAAATTCTGTGTCTAATGATCCTGCTCCACAGCTGCCTGATGAAGGAGCGGCGCTCCAAAAGCTAGCACTCCCAAATAAACCTGTTAAACTATAACCTGGTATTGCATGATTTTTTTTAACTTTGTCCAACACTGGCACCTCCACATCATAATCTTAGCGACTATTGGGCTGCACTCTCTTAGAGAGAGAGATGGATGGTAATGATTTTAGCCTGAGGGTTACAACACTTCAGGTGAGAGAGAGGTTGAAAAGGAGAGTTCTTCATGGTAACATCATCTGCTGTGGCAATTGAGCCCACACAGTCAGCATCATTCAAAATTACAAATCCAGCTGTTCAGCCAACTGAGCTAAGCGTTCCCTCATAACCTTCGGAGTACGCTTTGGATAAAGTATAAAACCAAACATCTACCTTCTCAAGTGGACATAAAGTATTAAAAATAAATATAAGAAGAATGAACCTTCTAGCTCAGCGAGCAAACCTACATCCAGAACCTCAACCCGAGCTACAAATCTTCTCAAAACTCATTAATATAAGAAGATATTAGATGAGTTGTCCATAACTTCCCTTCATGTACTGATGTTCTCAGTTGTCCCTTGATTTGAGGATTAATTTTACTCAGAATAGCAAATTTCCACTATATGGAATTATGTGACTGAACAGGCACAGTGGTTAGCACTGCTGCCTCACAGCAGCAGAGACCGAGGTTCAATTCCCGCCTCAGGCAACTGTGTGGGGTTTGCACATTCTCCCCGTGTCTGTGTGGGTTTCCTCCCAGTGCTCCGGTTTCCTCCCATAATTCAAAGATGTGCAGGTTAGGTGAATTGGCTATACTAAATTGCCCATAGTGTTAGGTGAAGGGGTAAGTGTAGGGGAATGGGTCTGGATGGGTTGCTGTTTGGAGGGTCGGTGTGGACTTGTTGGGCAGAAGGGCCTGCTTCCACATTGTAAGTAATCTAATCTAATCTTAATCCTCAGATCTTTGGGCACAGATTGTCCAATGAGGTTGTGAGAGCCAGAGTGCTTATGATTTGCTTCATTCTCTGTCCATGAAACTATAAGGTATAGGAGCTGAGTCAATCCATTCACCCCACTCAGTGATTCAATCATGGCTAATACATCACTGCACTGACTCATCATCAAAACATTGGAAGACGGGGCCTGACATATTCCGATGGACAAGTTGTCCATTTTGACAAATCCTCTCAATCATGATTGTTAAAACTGCCATGCTCAAGGAGAATTTCAAAGAGGCTTTAAAACATTTTCTTTGTTCCTTCCCAGTATGTTGCCCATTTGAGAATTGAGGAAATAGGACCCAGTGGGAGAAATGGCTTTCCATGATTGGACAATGTCCTGTTTTATTTGAATGCTTGTGGAGTTGGTTTCAGTGAGATGTTATCATTTCTCCAATAACTCTTTCACTGAATCTCAAGAATGTGACGGAGCCCTGGCTGATGAACTTTCTTTTTAGTGCTCTTGTACGTCCCTGGTAGCCATGATGTGGAGGCGCCGGTGTTGGACTGGGGTGGACAAAGTCAGATGTCACGCAACACCAGGTTACAGTCCACCAGGTTTATTAGAAATCACAAGTTTTCGGAGCACTGATCCTTCATCAGGTGAAGTGGAGGGAAATGCACAGACACAGAATTTATAGGCGGGAGAGATCATCGAAAGATAATTCTGGGTAATTAAGAGATAGTACAAATGGTGCTAGTGTAGTTTCGATAGGCTGAATAACAAGCCTTTGCTGATGATCAGAAGTGTCAAACAGTCTGAGTAAAGTGTCAACAGCTGAAGAGCAAGTGGAGAGATGACCCATGAACCCATTAATTGAGGCATAGAGATAATTACAAAAAATCATGACAAAAGGTTGTGACTCTTCCACCTATCATGTTATTCCAGCCATTTGGCTTGTCTCTAGCATCATTTTTAAATTTTTTTGTACTTATCTCTCTACCTCAATTAATCAGGAATATGCTTTTCCCTCCAAAATGGACTGGGTTCAGTGCAATGTTTATTAAGTAGAAACTGGATGGGTACAATATTTGCTCATGACATCGCTGCTTAATTGCAACAATACCACAATAAAATAGAACAGCTGATCACAGAAAGCTGGTTGAAGTTGGCCGAGACTGATTGAAGCCAGATGGGTAATCACAGTGAGATGGAAAAAGGGCCTAAGTTGCTCCGCCAACTTGGGAATATGTGAACTTACCAAAATCCGATCACGTGCTTAGGAAGTCAGTCTGCATTGAGAAGAACATTGCACATGAGGGTGCTGCTCATTACCCTGTCTGAATTAACGCCAGCGATCACAATGATTATTGTTACTCTATTGTTACTGCAATGTACTTCTTTATTTATCATTCACAGATGCTGGTGTCTCTGGCTGGTCCAGCAATTGCTGCCTATTCCATAGGAGCATTAAGCATTAATCACATTGCTGTGAGTCTGGAGTCACTGGTAGGCCAGATCAAATAAGGATAGCAGTTCCCTGAAGGATGAGGGATCAGAAAAAAGTATATCAATTATAACTGAGTCTTTTGTTATCTGCAAACTTAGATATAAAACTCTATTGGAAGAAAGTGAGGACTGCAGATGTTGGAGATCAGAGTCGAGTGAGTGGTGCTGGCAAAGCACAGCCGGCCAGGCAGCATCCAAGGGGCAGGAGTATCGACGTTTCAGGCATAAGCTTTTCTAGCACCACACTCTCGACTATAAAACTCAATTGCTTCATCCATGCCCTTAATTATAAAATAAAAAACTTTGGATTTATGTTGAGTAGTGCCTTTCATAATCTTAATCAATGATCTAATTTAAGAAATGTTTTCACTGCTTCAATATAGGAAACATACAGTTCATTTCACACAGGTTCAATGATCAACAATAAGTTCATAATGAAATAATACCATTAAGATCATTACACTGCTTAAAGGATATATATTGCTCGTGGTACCAAGCCAAAGATTTTGCTCTTGGATATTGCCATAGGATTTGTTCAGTTCATCCGAGGGCAAGTGAAGTCTCATCTTAATGTTTCATTTGAAAGGCAGCATTTCTGACTGTGGCACACCCCTCAGAACTGCATCATGCAATTATAGAATCACAGAATTGCTAGCACTAACATCATGATTTACTGTCATTTCCCCTAACACTACACATTATTTCTATTTAAATAATCGTCTAATGTCCTAGGCATGCCTTGATTGGACTTGCCACCCCAACGTTTCCAGGCAGTGCACTACAGTCTCAGGCCTCTCACTGTTAGAAAAAGACTTTTTGCAAATCACTTGTTTTGCAAATCACTTTACCCTTTCAATCTTGATCTTTTTTTATGAATGGGAAGTTTCTTTCTGGCTATTCTGTCCAGACCTCTCATAATTTTGGAAACTTTGATCAAATCACCCCATCTCCAAGAAAAATAGCCCCAACTTTTCCAATCCTTCACCATAAATGGATTTCTAATTCTTTTAAAAAAATTCTCCCTTCAGTGTTAATGCACATGCTAACCAGAGTGTGGTGCTCAGAACTGTATCCAGGTGAGATCTAACCAACATCTTATCGAGGGTCATCATAACCTTCTTGCTCTATGTCCTTTAAGTAAAGCTGACCATACAGCACGTTTAATTAAGCACACTGACAACCTGTTATGCCTTCTTTTTATTTATTCTTGTCTGAGATGTGGCCATCACTGACAAGGCTGGTGTTTGCTGACCTTAACCTGATTAGGTGTCTAGATCAGTTAAGAGTCAATCACACTTCTGTGAGACTGCAGTCACATTTATGGCAGATTTCCTTCCCTAAAGGACATTAGTGAAACAGATGGAGTTTGAGAACTCGTTATGGTTATTGGTCACTGTTAGGCTATCTTCGCTTTGCACTTCTAACTCTCTCTTCTCCTTCAGAATGCTCTTTCAAACCCATCTATTTGATCAAGCATTTGCTCATTTTTTTCTAACAGAGCCGTACATAGAAACAGAGAAGATAGGATCAGGAGGAGGCAATTAGGCCCTTCAAGCCTGCTCCACCATTCATCATGGCCATGGCTGATTGTCCAACTCAATAGTGTAATCCTGCTTTCCCCCCATAACCATTGATCCCACTTGCCCCCAAGTGCTATATCTGGCCACCTCTTGAATACATTCCATGTTTTGGCATCAACCCCTTTCTGTGGTAATGAATTCCATAGGCTCCCACACTCTTGGGGTGGAGAAATGTCTCCTCATCTCCATCCTAAATGGTCCATCCCGAATCCTCAGACTGTGACCCATGGTTCTGGGCACACCCACCATCGGGAACATCTTCCCTGCATCCACCCTGTCTAGTCCTGTTAGAATTTTATAAGTCTTTATGAGACCCCTTCATTCATCTGAACTCCAGAGAAAACAATCCTAACGTCATCAATCCCTCCTCATACATCAGTCATAGCTCAGTCATTACATGACGCAGTATCAATTTTTATAGATTATGTACATTAACTGCCTTGCAACATTTTCCCACAGTTAAAAGGGCCATCCAAATATGAAATTGATTTATATGGAATACAAGTACACCAAGATCATCAGAATCTAGCAAGGCTTCCTTAACTGGGAATTCCCAACTGACGTTTCGAAGAGAAGTCACTTTTAGTTCCAGCATTACCTTCTTTGTGAAGTGGCTCTTTTCAATTTATTTAAGATACACAACAAACCCTTAACTTGAGAGTCTAAGCATTAGGACTCCTAATAATATATAAGAAAAAACAGATTGCTCCAAACTGTGAGTATTCTCATTCTAGTTTTTCACTCAATAGCTATTGAGTTTTCACAGGCAATTATATACAAGGGCTAAGATATCCTAAGTCTCAGCCCTCAGCCAAAACCCACCATGAACATATTTATATAGCAGTCAGGACGTTAAGCCATCTGTAGCACCCTTTTCTCTGACACATCACTTGAGATCAACTAACTGCACAGAGAATGGACTGATTCTGGAATTGTTTTGTTTTATGCAAAAACACCGCTGATTATCTAAATGCATTGGGCCATTCAAGGAGCTGTAAAACATATCTTTGAATTGGATTAGAAGTAACAGAAGGAAGGTTACGTGGGATGTCCTTCAAAATATTAGATTACATCAATTATAATAATTAATACATGCAGTGAATATTAATGAATCTAATTTCCTTCCTCTCAGCAGATGTGATCACAGCCATGAGTGTATCATCATTCTGGAAGGTGAATTGTTGAACTGTTCCAGAAATTCACAGATCAACAATGTTATTGGACTGTACATGTTATCTTCACTAGCCTTACCATCTTTTTTTTCATCATGAATGAAGTTGCCCCAATAAAGCAGAATGAACCCCATTTGCTCCTGGCATAACAAAGATTATGCCTTGCATAGCCAGTACAGACAGGTCCAAGTGCTTTGATTTCCTTGAAATTTGCATTGCAGCTTATTAGAATTATTTTGCAGCTTTGTATAATTGGATAGTTCATTCAAAGAGCTAGCACAGAGCAGACCCCACCCCTCCAACCGTAACAAGGACAGAACACCCCTGGTGCTCACCTTCCACCCTACCAACCTTTGCATAAACCAAATCATCCACCAACATTTCCGCCACCTCCAAACAGACCCCACCACCAGGGATATATTTCCCTCCCCACCCCTCTCCGCCTTCCGCAAAGACCGTTCCCTCCGTGACTACCTGGCCAGGTCCACGCCCCCCTACGACCCACCCTCCCATCCTGCCACTTTCCCCTGCCACCGCAGGAACTGTAAAACCAGCGCCCACACCTCCTCCC
>NC_057713.1:133871190-133894658 GCF_004010195.1 Chiloscyllium plagiosum
GACTTGTCCTACCTGCCTATCTCCTTTTCCACCTATCCACTCCACCCTCTCCTCCCTGACCTATCACCTTCATCCCCTCCCCCACTCACCTATTGTACTCTATGCTACTTTCTCCCCATCCCCACCCTCCTCTAGCTTATCTCTCCACCCTTCAGGCTCACTGCCTTTATTCCTGATGAAGGGCTTTTGCCCGAAACGTCGATTTTACTGCTCCTCAGGTGCTGCCTGAACTGCTGTGCTCTTCCAGCACCACTAATCCAGAATCTGGTTTCCAGCATCTGCAGTCATTATTTTTACCTCTGAGAAGTGCACTCCTTCTGTGCTGTATGATTCTATGAGTGCTTCTGGGGGACTCTAGCAGAGTACCTCTTAACTGTTGTTGATTCAGAAGAGCTCAATGTGGAAAACTAATTCCTGGGTGATTCCTGATCTTTGACGCTCCCACAGTGTGGCATTAAATGGGAAAGTTGGCGGAATTCCTCATCAGTTTTTCGATGGTCTACTCAAAGTGTCCATCAAGGTGTTCAAGAGGGGTTAACTATTAAGGATGGTTAGCCTAGTTATTTTTTAAAAATTAGAGAACTGCAGATGCCGTAAATCAGAAGCAAAAACAGGAATTGCAGAAAAAACTCTGCAGGTCTCATCTGTGGAGATGAGCTTTTTCCACCATTTCTGTATTTTTAGTCTGGCCTTGATGATAGTACAATGAAAAGTATGGTTCGTATTCACCCTGAGACAAAATGATACTTCCACCTGAACCACAAACTACATCAATTAACCCAATTTCCCTTGAATAGAAGTCATGTATTTGATCGAATCCTTGCTTAGATAACTTGGAAAATTACTAATTGGATGATGCAAACAATCCTTTCATTTCACAAATGTTGCACCTAAGCACAGATTAAATATATTTTTCAAAACTTTCGACGTGCCCTAAGTGAAGACATATTCCAATTAAATTCTTCTCTTTTGTTGTTCAGATAACAACGGTAAAGTAAACAATCACATCAAGGCCTCCTGTAAGATTCTTGAAATCAAACTTGTTAATTCATTACTTTCATGATCAACTATGTTAAATGAAATGATTAATCAATTTTTCACAGTCAGGGTTTACTCATCAGCAGTGGTATGCATTAATATTCAAAACACACGCAATATGTAATTAACCAGAGGTGGTACAAGTGAGCTGAGCTCAATCATGTTACATATTTTAACAAATAAATATGTAACTAATCTTGTTAATTAATTGAGGATTTCAGTCTTTGTTTGCTTATTGCAATGAAAACTAAAACTTGATTGTTGAAAAATTGGATCTGGTGTGTGAAAAGCTGTTGATTGTGAACATGACTTGTTGGGCAAGATGATCAGTCAATTAGCATCGTTTCCTGTTCCGATTCTTTCAAATACAGCCTTACCTCTTAGCCTTTGAATTTACACATTGTCAAGGAGCACAGCTTGTACAAAACAATGCTTTACAAATGTCTTGTGGGTGAATTTTGTTCGCAAATCTTTGTTATACGGTTCTGCAATAATTCTCCATGGGCAGGTCATGTTGTGGGCCGTTACCTGATCAGCTTGTGTGTTATTTTCAATTATATCAATCATTGATTCATTCACCTTAGAATAGAATTGAATTAGTTTTATTGTTACATGTGCTCACATGAGTACAGTGAAAGGTTTACAAGTCACCATTTACTGTGCCATCTTAGATACAAGTTCCGTATCTAAGGTATAGATTCCTAAGTACAAATCCCTCGGGGAAAAAATAGAAAAAATAGAAAAATAAAGACATAACAAGCCCAGTATTATAGATCATAGGAATAAATTAGAAATGTCAAGAAATAAAAAGCTCAGGACTGCAGTCGTGTGAACCCAGTCCATGGCAGTACCTAGCCTACAGTCCGCACTGGGCCTTGACTCTACACTGCAGCAGTACTCATCTCAAGGTTCTCAGGCCCGTGAGATCACTCTGGAATCACCTCCAGGTTGGACGTCTACACTGAGGCCACATCGGCCTGTAATAATGCCATGCTGGGCCACTGAGAGATGGCCATGCTGGGCTGAGAGATATCCATGCTGGGCTGAGAGATGGCCATGTTGGGCCACTGAGAGATGGCCATGCTGGGCTGAGAGATATCCATGCTGGGCTGAGAGATGGCCATGCCAAATCCACACTTAGGCCAAGAGTCCGAGTCTCTGGAAGTTCAGGATATCGCTGAGAAGAAAGAAGAGAAAAAAAAACACAAAAGAGATTTTAAAAAAAGAAAAGAAATGGACGGAACAGCCAAGGTCTGGCTGAGGAGTCCTATTCCACTGCCATCTGAATATAGTGATACACAATGTTCTCCTCCATTTCTGTTTTTGGAGAGGACAGATATTCAAGATCTTTGTATTTGTGCTATGATAAGTTTAAAACAAATTATATCATTGTATTGTGCCTCTACAAACAAGCTGAATAATTTTTCATGATATCAGTATCTTTTTAGTACATTCGATTAGTAGTTTTATAATAGTCTCTTTAGATATAACGGAACAGTTCCATTCTCTTGTGATCTTGCCTTATAAGAAAATTGAGTAATAACATTCACCATTTAAACTAATGGGGCCAGAGTCAGAGCCAATATAGATAGGAGGTTTTGGGCGATAGGGAGAGGCTCAATAGGCTGAGGCTGTTGTCCCTGGAGCATTGGAGGCTGAGGAGTAACCTTATAGAGGTTTATAAAATCATGAGGGGCATGGATAGGGTAAATAAACAAAGTCTCTTCCCTGGGGTGGGGGAGTCCAGAACAAGAGGGCATAGGTTTAGGGTGAGGGGGGAAAGATATAAAAGAGATCTAGGGGGTAGATGTTTCACACAGAAGGTGGTGTGTGTATGGAGTGAGCTGCCAGAGGATGTGGTGGAGGCTGGTACAATTGCAGCATTTAAAAGGCATCTGGATGGGTATATGAATAGGAAGGGTTTGGTGGGATATGGGCCAAGTGCTGGCAAATGGGACTAGATTAGGTTAGGATATTTGGTTGGCATGGACAAGTTGGACCGACATGTCTATGACTATGAAAATTTGTGTTCTACAAATAACAGTCTAAATTCGTCAATGGCTTTATAGCCAATTCAATTTGAATAAAGGCGCGTTATAGCAGAACCAATTGTAATATAAATACATGATGCTACCTCCAAAATAAATGAATTTTAGGGATACTAAAAGCATACTTTACCTACTTGTTAACATTATTCTTAATTTAAAAGTGCTTTGAAATGTATGATGGTGCCATTTTTATACAAAAAATAAAAGCTGACACTTTCTGCTGTGGCATGTGTAATCTACTCTGAGATTGTAATCCCCAGTATTAGGGGAAGGATAGTTTGAGCTGGGAAGTAGGGAGGTTGCCAAACGATTTGGAGAGGCTAGGCGAGTGGACAAAGAAGTGACAGATGGAGTACAATATGGCAAAGTGTGATATTATGCATTTGGCAGGAAGAGGTCAACAAGGAGAAAGTGAGGACTGCAGATGCTGGAGATCAGAGTCAAGAGTGTGGTGCTGGAATGGCACAGCAGATCAGGCAGCATCCGAGGAGCAGGGGAATCAACGTTTCAGGCAAAAGCCCTTCATCGGGATTCCTGATGAAGAGCTTTTGCCTGAAACGTCGATTCTCCTGCTCCTCAGATGCTGCCTGACCTGCTGTGCTTTTCCAGCACCGCACTCTCAATTTGGTAGGAAGCGTAGAGGCATAGACAATTTTCTAAGTGAGGAAGGTCTTCAGAAATCTGAAGCACAAAGTGACTTAGGAGTCCTAGTTCAGGATTCCCTTAAGGTTAATGTGCAGGTTCAGTAGGCAGTGAGGAAGGCAAATGCAATGTTAGAATTCATTTCAAGAGGGCTAGAATACAAGAGCAGAGACTTGCCACTGAGGCTGGTCAGACTGCATTTGGAATATTGTGAGCAGTTTTGGGCCCAATATCAAAAGAAGGATGCGCTGGCATTGGATGGGGTCCAGAGGAGGGTTACAAAAATGACCCCACAGATGAAAGACTTTCATATGAGGAGCGCATGGGGACTCTGGGTCTATATTTGATGGAATTTAGAAGGATGAGGGGCATCTCATTGAAACTTGCAGAATACCGAGCAGTCTGGACAGAGCCGATGTGGAGAAGATGTCTCCACTAGTAGGAAAGACTAGGACCGGAGGGCACAGCCTCAGAGTGAAGGGACAACCCTTTAGAACTGAAATCAGGTGGAATTTCTTCAGCCAGAGGGTGGGGAATCTGTGGAACTCATTGCGAGAGAAGACTGTGGAGGTCAAGTCATTAAATGTATTTAAGACAGAGATAAATGGATTCTTGATGAGTAATGGGATCAAAGGTTATGGGGTGAAGGCAAGAGAATGGGATTAAGAAATATTTCACCTATGATCGAATGGTGGAGCAGACTCAATGGCCAAATGGCCTAATTCTGCTCTTAAATCTTATGTTCTTATGGTGTAAAATAAAATGAATGAAAGAGAATACAAGATTAGTGTGCACAGAAAAGAAGAAAGGAAATGATCAGATGTAAATCTCCAGAATATTTTATACAGGACAGATCTTCAAGACTGTGTGTTGACAGGGATTAATAACAAGCTACGTGATTACAGTGGGAATCACAACGTAGCCTGATCCTGTCCTGATCCGATGACCACATTTATTCCTGGGGGATGTCACTGAACATCAGTCTAACAGTAGGAATGCTAATGATCAACATATTTCGAGGAATTTGACCTCATGGAAAAACCAACACAATGTTTTTTGTAACCAAAGGGGAAAGCCCTGAAATACTTGCAAACAGGTGATAAACAAAATATGTGAAGGCATGTCCAAACGCAATGTTTCGTTGAACTAAGAGAAAATTTGCTCTTTGCAGCAGTCTCTTTTAGAAAGCAGTATCCTTTATCAGACATTCTCAACTCTCCTCACATGTTCTCATGACAGATAAATATCAGACCCTCCAAAAGTGAGTTTCTTGTATCTTGTTTCCAGGTAAAATTAGTGATTAAATTAAGGTTGCCCATTTTCACAAAAGTACGTTTCAGAAAGAATGTTACCTGGACATATGAACAAGGAACAGGAGTGAGCCATTCAGTCCCGAAAATCTGTTCCGCTGTTTAATTAGATCCTGGCTGCTCTAGTTGTAACCTCAAATCTACAATCCCACTTACTTCTGATAGTCTTTCACTCCTTTGCCTGCCTGCAATCGATCTTCCTCAACACAGAGCCGAGAACAAAGAGCCTGGAATATATAACCTAGAACCTAGAACTTAGAATATAGAACCTAGAACATAGAACAGTCCAGCACAGGAACAGGTCCATCAGCCTACAATGTTGCGTTGAACATGACACCAAATTAAACTAATACCTCTGCTTGTCCTTGGTCCCTATCCCTCCATTCCTTGCATATCCATGTGCTTATCAAAAAGTCATTAAATGTCCTTATGGTATCTGCCTCCTCCACCACCCCTGGCTGTGCATGCCAGACTCCTACCACTCTCTGTGTAAAGAAACTTGCCTCTTACACCTCTATTGAAATTTCTCCCTGTCACTTTAAATACATGCCCCCTAGTATTAAACATTTCAACTCTGGGAATAAGATTCTGACCATCAACTCCATCTATGCATCCCACAACTTTATAGACTTTTAATAAATCTCCCCTCAGCCTCCCCGCTCCAGAGAAAACAATCTGAATATTTCTAGCCTCTCATCATAGCTTATACTTTCTAATCTAGGCATCATCCTGATAAACCTCTTCTGCACTCTCTCCACATCCTTTCCGTAATGTAGCGACCAGAATTGAATGCTATACTCTAAGTGTGGTCGAACCAAAACCTTATGAGACCCTGCCTTAAAAAAGTGTCCAAAGATTCTGCTTTCACTACTTTTTCAGGGAAACAGTTCCAATGGTTTTCAATCCTTTGTGAGAAGTTGCTTTGCCTAATCTCTATCTTAAATGGGTTGAACTCTTATTTTTAAACTCTTGTTCTAGATTCTGCCATAACAGGAAACATCCTCTCCATATCTACCCTGTCAAGACCTCTGAGGATCTTCTATGTTTCAATCAGTTCACCTCTCGCTCTTTTCCAACAACTTGCTTTTGCAACTTTTCCTGATAAGACAATCCACCCTTTCTTGGTATTAGTCTGACAAACTTTCTCTGAATTGCTTCCAAGGCATTTACATCCTTCCTTAAGGAATGTAACCAATACTGTACACATTACTGCAGATGTCTGTCGTTGGGTCAAAATCCTGGAATTCCCTCCCTAAGGGCATTGTGGGTCAACCACAGCACATGAACTGCAATGACTTAAGAAGGCAGATCACACCCACCTTCTCAAGGAGCAACTAGGGACGGGCAATAAATGCTGGGTCCAGACAGCGACGCCTACATCCCACAAAATGAATAAATAAAACAAAAGTGGCCCCTTGTTTTACTGAAGCATAATATCCCTGCTTTCATATTCAATTCCCTTCACAATAAGTTATAACAGCGTTAGCTTTCTTAATTATTTGGTCAACTTGCATACTAGGTTTTATAATTCATTCACCTGGACACCCAGATTCTTCTGCAGCTTGAAACTCTGCAATCTCTCACCATTTAGGTAACATGCTACTGATTGCTGCCAAATGGACAATTTCTAATTTTCCCACAGTGTATTCTATCAGTCAGATCTTTGCCATTCACTTAACCAATCTATAATTCTGCAACATCTTGTGACCTCTTCACTTTCCTACCTACCTTGGTGCTATCAGCAAATTTGAGAACCGTGTGTCCCTTCACCCATATTATTCATATAATTTGCGAAGAGTTGAAGTCCCAGCACCACTCGTCTGTCTTGTCAATCAGTAAAGCTTCTTCTGTGCTTCCTGTCGGCCAGCTAACACACCAATATGTTACACCCTACATCACGAGCATTTAGCTTCTACAAGACCCTTTGATGTGGGACTTTATCAAATGTCTTTTGAAAATGCAAATGCAGGACACCCATTAGTTCTAGATCCAGAGTGTGCATTATGAGGAGAATGAGCAAACTGGCCATGGTACTATATTCAAGAGGGGAGTAAATACCAATGCATGATGTTGAGGTGCCAGTGTTGGACTGGGGTGGACAAAGTTAAAAGTCACGTAACTCCAGGTTATAGTCCAACAGGTTTATTTGGAAGTACTAGCTTTCCGAGCCGTGCTCCTTCATCAGGTGGTACCTGTAATACAAATGTAGTAACAGCAGGAGAAAGTTTCATTAAAAGGATACCGTGTTCTGCAGCAGTGAGTACCCGTTCTGAAGGCTGCATTGCCTGCCCCGTCCCAAATCTCAGGGCGTCTTCTTGGGGTCAGAGGGTAACTTGGAGTGGGAAGGGAGGGATCCAGTTTTCATCACGCACCTGGTATGAACATCATTGACAGGACAGTTTGAGGCGAAATTACAAGAAGACTTTCCAAGCTAATATCAGGTTTACTGGCTCAACCACATGCAAGCTGACATAAAGCAAGTAAAGTCATGGCACTAAATGCATGGCTCAAGGATTGCTGAATGTGAAATGGGTTGTAGTTTGAGGAGCACTAATGCTTACCTTCCCTGAAAGCTGTGCCGTGGGAAGACAAAACCTGTGCATACCCTACGATTGTCCATGCATCTCATGGTCACGCATGGACAGACAATGATGGAATCCTCATTGGGTGTTTATGCAGCACCTTCCTGACAACCAGATACAGGATCCCAGGATACCCAGTGTGCCAGGCACTAGGAAATCAGGAATCAGCCACACAACCACTTCCAGCTCTGGACAAAATGTAAAAACCTGCGATTGTCAAAGCAAGCACTTGGAAGGTAAGAAGGTGGGTCCCATCTCCTTCAGCCAGGGACTGGCATCAAAAGCTGTAGCAACAAGACTAGGGAATCCTGGGGAGTTGGTCTTCTCAGCAATAAATGGGAGTTCGCTCCAGGCACATGGCTCAGGAAACAGGCAGTCATTTCAGAAGGAAATGACACATAACACAAGTAGGAATTACATTTAAATTTAATATTTTCTCAATAAGTTTCAAATCTGTCCGAAAGCACAGCAAATGCCAACCAAAGCGAAGGTGGAACTTGATGAGTGGTCACTGAAACATCAGGGGATAAAGGTGGAGCAAAAAGACCAGTCCCTGTATGGTGAAAGTTCTCACTGATAATGTCAGACTTGCAGGAAAGATGAATGTGTGCATGCTTTCCATGCAAAACTTTGGTGGTCGTGTGTTGCAGTGCACAGCAAATACATAGAGCCAGTGCAACAAGGGAAGGGTCTGAGGAAGGGTCACCGGACCCGATACGTTAACTCTGATTTCTCTCCACAGATGCTGCCAGACCTGCTGAGCTTTTCCACTAATTTCTGTTTTTGTTTCTGATTGGTAGAATGGGCAGTTCTTTCGGTTTTATGCCTTAGGATTTGTAGGCTTCATCATATAGAGACAGTATCTGGCTGAATTGTGCAAATTGAATTTGATACCTTAATATTAGATGAAAGTAGACATTTCACTACAAAAAATATTGGCTTTGAATAGAATCTGAACTTGCCCAAAATGTCCATTCTCCTGCTCCTTAGATACTGACGGACCTACTGTGCTTTTCCAGCACCACACTCTCAACTTATACACTTAATGGTAAGGTCCTAGGGAGTGTTACTAAACAAAGAGACCTTGGAGTGCAGATTCATAGCTCCTTGAAAGTGGAGTCACAGGTAGATAGAATAGTGAAGAAGGCGTTTGGTATGTTTTCCTTTATTGGTCAGAGTATTGAGTATAGGAGTTGGGAGGTCAGTTGCAGCTGTACAGGACATTGGTTAGACCACTTTTGGAATATTGCATGCAATTCTGGTCTCCTTCCTATCGGAAGGATGTTGTGAAAATCGAAAGAGTTCAGAAAAGATTGACAAGGATGTTGCCAGGGTTGAAGGGTTTGAGCTATAGGGAGAGGCTGAACAGGCTGGGGCTGTTTCCCCTGGAGTGTCGGAGGCTGAGGGGTGGCCTTATAGGAGTTTATAAAATCATGATTTTATAATTGGGGAGTCCAGAACTGAGGGCATAGATTTTGGGTGAGAGGGGAAAAGTTTAAAAGGAACCTAAGAGGTAACATTTTCACACAGAGGGTAGTGCATGTATGGAATGAGCTGCCAGAGGAAGTGATGGAGGCTGGTACAATTACAACATTTAAAAGGTATTTGGATGGGTATATGAATAGGAAGGTACGGAGGGATATGGACCAAGTGCAGGCAAATGGGACTGGATTAGGTTAGGATATCTGGTCGACATGGACGAGTTGGACCGAAGGGTTTGTTTCCGTGTTGTATATCTCTATGAGTCTATGCTTACATCAGACTGGAAAAGAAAAGTGCTGTAGCTGCAATCCTGTGACACTAAATCAAACAGTTGTTGGATCAGGACTGCATTGCTCATGGGGAAAATCTGGGAAGAGATGTTGTTTGAATGCAAGTGTCAATTATAAAAGATATTGAAACACTTCTAAGAACAGTGTAGACAACATTCAGCAAATCAACTGTGAAAAAGATCTGTTTGAAGATTTTCCAAAGCCACAGAGTGTGATCTAGCAGCACCTTGAACTTTGAATAAAGTGTAGTGGCTGTTTGAGACATCTCGCAATGAGTGCACTGAAGCATCAATGTCATCATCAAGAGAGCAGCCGTCTGGTCTGGTGAAACAGTGGCAGCTCCCAGGTCAACATTCCAAACATTGAAGCACTGGCTCTGGTTAATCAGTTCCATTGGGTAGGCAACTTTCTCTAGACTCCCAGAATAATCCCTCTACTCTGAGCTTCACTGTGGCATGTGCTACCAGGAAGAGAGAGAAAACATTGTAAGGACGTCCTCAATGACACCCATAAAAAGAAGCAACATCCCCATCATTTCACGGGAATCTCTTTCCCAAGACCATCCATTCCAGAGAAGAAACCAACCATTTTGACAGGACCAGGAGCAGGCCAAGTAAACACAATGGAAGGGGCGCATGACAATCCAAGCATCCCACTCGTCTTTCTCAGTGAACTCTACCTGCCCTACCTATGGCAGAGTGTGCAAATCCAGCACTGGACCAGTCAGTCACTGCAGGAGCAATAAATGCAGAGGGGAAGAGGGTCTTTCTCAGCCCTGAGGGACTGTCTAAGAAGAAGACAGATGAAAATGGTGTCAAGAGTTGTGACAGTGCTATCTAAGTTTGATTAACATACATTCATGAGGTTCTCACCTCTGTCTTTACGTGAAATTTGGCTGCAGATTGCAGTCTCCTTCGAGATTGGAATAAGAGAACGATTAATGTCATACACAGGAGCCAAGAAGTGCCAGACTGCCCAAAATTATTTTGTTGATAACCCAGATGATATGCTGAAGAAATCTTTTAGACATTGTAGAGTAAATATTAGTTAAGGCAGCCAGTTTTTTAAAAAAAATTGGAACAAATGCATTGTTCATCACACAGACTAGAAATCATGATAATGACATGATACAATTTGATAATGATGAGTCTGTTTGCAGTTGTATCACAGAGGGTGACAATTCTGATAGTAGGTATAGACAGCATCCAAAGCATCACCAGCCTTGTTTATCTATCCTTTCCAATCACTCCTGTATTTCCTCCTGCATTCCCAATGGAAATCCTTCAACAATAAAAAGGAGTAGTCAACAATGTAACATTCTCTGGAGTCCAAAACAAATTGCCCTCCAACTATCCTAGTTTATTCCAGGATTACCCGACTGAGAAGGTGCAGTGGGGCTCCACCTCAAACTATGTTGCTGCTCATTGGAATGGGATAAGAATTTCTTTTGAATTATTTGCATCCCAATGGGTGGGAAATTCCTTTGAGATGTTAATTCACAAGAACATGACAGAAGTTCAGTTTCTGGTGAAATACCACATAGGACCAGTAGCAGCCAATGTTCTATATAGACCTGAACTGACAGAGTTAACTCATTAATCAAGCAAGTGATGGAAAGGGGAAAACTATTAAAAGATGCAACTGGAAGCTCATCAAAACAGGGAATGAAGGATTCTTCTTTTAATTAATTCACAGGATGTGGGCATCACTCACTCGACCAGTGTTTTTTTTATTGCTGTTATCCCTAATTACCCAGAGGGCAGTTACAATTCAACCACATTGCTGTGGGTCTGGAGCCACATGTAGGCCAGACCAGGTAAGGATGGCAGTTTCCTTCCCTAAAGGACATTAGTGAACGAGATAGGACGAGATAGGTTTTTTTTCCCCAACAATCGACAATGGTTTTATCATCATCATTAGACTCTTAATGCCAGATTTTTGTTGAATCCAAATTCCACTATATGCAATAGAGAGATTTGAACCCACATCCCTCAGCAATACCTGAGTCACTGGGTTAATAGTTCAGTGATAATACAATCATATCACTATAATAATAAGATCAAAAGTACCAACAGATCATTACCTCTTCTTAGGATGTAATCAGCTCAGTTGGAAGATTTGATTTGAGTTATTATTGTCACGTGTACTGAGGTACAGTGAAAAGTGTTGTATTACATATTTTACAGCCAGATTGTACAATACAAGTGCATTAGGGTAACAGAACAGAGCGCGGGAAACAGTGTTACATCTACCAAGAAGGTGCAGAAAGGGAGCAACATTAAACAGTAAAAAGTGCCACAAAGCTGCTCCCTTTTTTCTAAAAGCTGTTCCTTTTCTCAAGGATACTGTGTCCTTGGTTTTTCATTTCAGAGGGGGGGGTGTCGTAAATCACTCCGGGCTCCGAAATGGCTCGGCATGGTACAGAAATAAAAGGTTATTGGAGGCCTTTTTGTTCATACGTAAATAGATGAGACTTTAGGCCAAAACTTTTATGTGTTTAGAAGTAACCTGTATAATTGAAGGGAGTGTGACTAGCTCTCTAGCTGAGCAGTTCAGTTCAGAACTTTAGTTAGGGAGTTCAGCAGTGGATGTGTGGAAACAGGCTGCTAGACTCTCTCTCTCCTTCTGCCCTTCTAACTTTGACCTGTAAGCCTTTGTTTCATTTTTTGCTCTGTGTTTATTTGGACAGCATATATTTGGAATGGCATAATTAAGTCTAGTTTGGAAAGATTGAGTTCTGCAGGTGTTCCTTATTCTGCTCTTTTTGTTTCATTCTGTAATTTTGTGAATGAATTTTTGTCTGCTTTAAAACCTGGTAGTGAACCTAGTTACTGTATTCTGGGCAATTTTCACTGTACATTTACCGAAATAACTTGCAAAGTTACGGTCTGGGCTGCCTGCTTAAGAATGTTTTGAGTGGTCTGGCCTGGTCCATAACAAGAGGTTGATTCAAAACAGCAGGGAAGAAGCTGTTGTCGAATCTTTTTGTACACGCATGCAAATTTTGATATCTTCTGCCTGACAGAAGAACGTGGAAGAGATTATAACCAGCGTGGGAGGAGTCTTTGATGGTGTTGGTTGCTTTCCTGAGGCAGTAGGAAGTACAGACACAGTCAGTGGGTGGAAGACTGGTTTGTGTGATGTGCTGGACTGTGTTCACAACTGTCTACCGTTTCTGTCAGTCTTGGGAAGAGTCCTTGCCATACTACGCTTTCAGATAAGATGCATCTATAAAAATTTGTAAGAGTCTTTATGGACGTGCCAAATTTCTTTATCCTCCTGAGGAAGTAGAGGCTTTCTTGACCATAACGTCAATGTGGGTGGATTGCTAGATAAGTGTGTCGGAAGAGCATGGCTGAATATTTTGTTTTTGTGAAGCAGTTCCTACTTTTCCTAGATGACAGACAGTGCTGTACGAGCCCTTTGCCTGCTGCACCCGGCACCTCCCATCTTTCCTGAGCTGCCAGTGATGTATCACAGTCAATAAACCTCTGCAGGATTCAATGATACGTGTAATAACAATACAGTGAGCTAGATTTACTTGTGATCGCAATTATTGTTTGAAATTCACTAAAGTTACTGTTAAGCTCACTCTTGCACTGATGTACATCCAACAGTATAACTAGAGAGCCTAAACTGACTAAAATAACTGACTAAACTGACCAAGCTAGTGCTTCCAATTAAACCTGTGTTGGACGAAAACCTGATGTTGTGTGATTTTTAACTTTGTACACCCCAGTCCAACACCGGAACCTCCAAATCAAAAATAAAACAAAGCATTGCGGATGCTGAAGGTATCAGATGAAAACAGACATTTCTGGAGAAACTCAGCAAGTTTGGCAACATGTGGAAAGAAAGCAGAGCTTTTTTGTAACAAAGCGTTTAATGCTCTAAATACCCCAAAGTCCTAGATCTGCCTATTGCTGAATGAATTGAATTGAATTGAACTGAATTGACTTTATTGTCCCGTGTACCAAGGCACAGTGAAAAGCTCTGTCTTGTGAACAATACAGGCAGATCACATGATTAAATAGCATAGATAGTAAATAATAGGTAAACAGTGGCAAAAACAAAATCACAGGTACAGGTGAATGTTAAGAACTCGTGAGTCCATTCAGTATTCGAACAACAGCAGGATAGAAACTGTTTCGAAACTGGTTGGTGCATGTGTTCAGGCTTCTGTACCTTCTCTCCAATGGTAGAGGTTGTAGAAAAAACATTGCCAGGGTAGGATGGATCTTTGAGAATGCTGATGGCCTTTCCTTGACAGTGGGCCTGTTAGATGGATTCTATAGATGGGAGGTTGGCCTTTATGATTGTCCGGGCCGAGTTCACCACTCTCTGTAACTGTCTCCGATCTTGAATGGTACAGTTACCATTCCAGGTAGTGATACACCCAGACAGAATACTCTCTATGGCGCACCTGTAAACGTTGGCGAGGGTATTCGCTGTCATGCCAAATTTCCTCAGCTGCCTGAGGGAGAAGAGCCACTGTTGGGCCTTTGTAACCAGTGCGTCCACGTGAACAGTCCTAGAAAGCTTGTTGTGGATGACCACTCCCAGGAGCTTGACACTCTCCACTCGTTCCACCTCTGTGCTGTTAATGTGTAGGGGGGGGCATGGGTAACATCCTGCTGAAAGTCAATAATGAGTTCCTTAGTTTTGCCGGCAGAGAGCTAGGTTGTTCTCAGTGCACCATTTTTCTAGATCTTCCACCTCCCGTTTGTAGTCTGTTTCGTCGCCATCTGAGATTCGACCGGCTATGGTGGTGTCATCAGTGAACCTGTAAATGGCATTAGTCTGGTATTTGGCAACACAGTCATGGGTATACAGTGAGTACAGTAGGGGGCTGAGTATGCACCCCTGGGGGACTCCAGTGTTGAGTGTTAGTGAGGGTGAAATATTGTCCCCAATCTTCACTGATTGTGGCCTGTGGGCCAGGAAATTGAGGATCCAGTTACAGAGAATGGGGCTTAGTCTGAGATCACTAAGTTTAGTGATCAGTCTCAAGGGGATAATAGTGTGAAGGCTGAACTGTAGTCAATGAGTAGGATTCTTACGTAGCTGTTCTTGGTGTCAAGATGTTCTAGGGAGGAGTGAAGGGCAAGTGATATGGCATCTGACATGGATCTGTTGGTCCGCTAGGCAAATTGGAGTGGGTTAAGAGTAGTAGGGAGGCTGGAGTTGATTAATGCCATGACCAGCCTTTCAAAGCACTTCATGACACCAAAGTTAGGGCCACTGGGTGGTAGTGATTGAGACATGCTGCATGAGTCTTCTTAGACACAAGGATGATGTTGGATGTTGAATGTGGATATGGACACTCAGGTCAAACTCCAAACTATCATTGATACTCTGAAGGAAAATGTGAACTCTGATTCTCTTCACAGTTGCTGCAAGACCTGCTGAGTTCCTCCAGCGATTACATTTTCTACTTGATCCTAATCTGACTGCAGTCTGCACAGAAACAAGAGAGAGGGATATTACTACCGGTCCAAAAACACTTTGCCTGTTCAGTGGGTGTTGTTTGATTCCTATCCGTTGCAAAGATACAGTTCACAAATGTACATGTGGTCCATTGGAAACCCTGGAGATTGAAAGTTTAGTGTGCTGTCTTTCTCACTCATTCACTCACACACACGCATACACGCGCACACACACTCTCACACAGATACATTCTTGCTCAGTCTTGCTTAATCTGTTTTATTCTTTCTCTCATCCTTTTTCCCTCTCTGTCTTAGCAAAGATGTTAAAAATAGGGTGACTGGGAAGTATTAACTGGCACACAAAATGAGGAGCAGCTAGTAATATATAATGTCAGACAACTGTAAATTCCATCCTCAAAGACTATAAATAAGCTTGAAGATCTGGACCAATCCAATTGTAGCTGGAAGCTTCCCAATCTGACAGTAGGATCTGTAGCATACAAGGTGTGATCTTGCTGATGAGATGGTAAACCAAATCCACATTTCACTTCTAGGGTTGGTGTAAAAGATGCCATGGCACTAGTTTGAAGAAAAGCAGGACATGAGTTTTCCCCGGGATCCTGGCCAATATTTATCTTTCATGTTATCATCTCAACGGATAGTAATATTGGACAAGTCAGATTTTCGTGTGAAAGATGGCTCAATAGTTTCATAGAACACAATAGTACACTAATACAAGTCGTAACAAACGTCAGAAAAATATTCAGCCTTTAACATCAAAGAGAGCCTAACAGATAATGTTGCCACTTCAAGGATCATTGTTCAGCTGCATAGTTGTGTTTGGTTTCTTTTCAGTAAACATTATCATTCATTCAATGCTCACCCCTTTAGGTAATGCCTCTTCCTGAGACCTTACACAGGCTGCTAAAACAGCTCCCTAATTTCTTAATACAGATAAATTAAAGACATATATTCCACAGCCTTGGTCGAGCTTCTGCCTCTCTGACACCTCAAGGTCTTTCTGTTTCTTAAAATGTTTCTCTTACTCCCTGTACTTTTTTCTATGCCTGAACTGTTTTGGAGACTGCTAAACTGCATTGTCAATGTTATAAGTTTTTCCTGTCAAAAATAAGCTACTTCTCTCTGAAATAAACCTTAACTCCCCAACTTTCTGGATGAGACTCTTTCTTAAAGGAAACTTGTCTCTGCCTCTGTCTACTCACAGGACACATCCCAATTTTGTTTTCTCTTCTTCTCTTGTTTTCTAAAGCACTGAACTATTCACCTCAAGGGTTTCTTGTAAAAAGCCTTTTTAAATGCATTTTCAGAAGCTAGCATCAATCGCAAGACTCAAAAAGAAAATTGAAACTTTCTTTCTTAACACACACAATATAAGCATACAAGTCAAATTTAAAACTGTATGTGGTTTTGTCCAATTTAGAATCTAAGCTTCCAAATCATGATATCCTGTGAATCTCAATCAAAATCAATCAATACCACAAAGAGCAAATGATCTGATCATTATCACATTACTGTTTGTGAATCATTACCAAATACAAATCAATTGCTTTATTTCCCACATTATGTGTCTAAAAGCAACTAATTGGTTGCAAAGTGCTTTGAGACATCTGATGGTCATAAAAAGCACTGTATAAATCCAAGATCATTTTTTATCACATAAATGAAGGAATGTGGAGTTCAATGGTGTAATAAGACAAGTGTATTATAAATGTATTGGCCCAGAATTTGATATTGTCATCATAGAACCATCAGCCCTCATTATCTTAACTGTAAAACTGACCAACCTCTGGTGTCTGCATCCATGTAGTCAAACATAATTTGGAGCGTAAATCTCCCTTCAATACTTACAGGTTGCTATCAGTGGTACCCTCCTTTTCCACTGATGCAGATACGCAACCAACATAGAATCAGTGACGTGGTGGGAATTTAAATGTTTTTCTGCATTGTTATTATAAAGAAAGAAGGACTTGCATTTATAACATGGTGTTATGTTCCCAATGCATGAAATAGGTGCCACATTAGATATGGTTACCATGAACCATTTCCACATGTGCTGTTAGACCTCACCAACTCTTGATGGTAATTGGAAAAAAATAACATTTCTTCAAGCAAAATATTTCTGATTTGAAGAAAGCATTGTCGTAATTGCAGGCTCATTCAAATCAAACATTCAATGATGTTCTCCTTTCCATTGCGACTAAATTGACTAATTTGTGTTAGTTGAAAGTAAAATACATCATGACTCACAAATGTAATTAAACTGTTGCAATTGGCAGAGCAGTGACTCAGTGGTTAGCACTGCTGCCTCACAACACCGGGGACCCAGGTTCAATTCCACCTTCAGGTGACTGTGTGGAGTTTGCACATTCTCCCCACGTCTGTGTGGGTTTCCTCCGGGTGCTCCAGTCACCTCCCACAGTCCAAAGATGTATGAGTTTGACCATGCTCAATTGCCTGCAGTGTCCAGGGAAGTGCAGGTTAGGTAGATTAGCCATGGGCATTACAAAGATGAGGTGGATCTGAGTGGGATGCTCTTTGGAGGATTTGTGTAGATTCAATGGGCAGAATGGCTTGCTTTCACACTGTAGGGATTCTATTCTATGATATTTTGAAGATGTTCTGTCGTTCAATCAAATATTTAGAGGGAGAATTTTGACAATTTTGTTTTTGAACAAACTGGGTCAAAAGCTATTTACTTAAGTTTTATCCCTAGAAGCATTCCTTCAAAGTTTACTGGGTTTTTTGGCCATGGTGACTTTACTTCCATTAATTTACAATGTGCAGGACTTTGCTGTTGCATGGGTATTTTAAAGCTATACTCTTAGTTTGGACCCCTGCTGCTCAGGTTGATCATGAATACAGTCTTCATATAGTGCTTTCAGGAAACTCAGAAATTCTCAAAGCCTTTGTCAACTGATGGAATTCATTTTGCTTTAATCACTATTGTAAAATATGAGAAGCAGAAGCTAAATTATACACAGCAAACTCTCACAAACTGCAACATGATTATGGCCAGATAATCTGTTTTTTACAATATTGGTCAAAGGATAAATATTGGCAGGTCACCAAGCACATTTCCCCTCCTTTTTCTTAAAATAACACATGGGCTAAAATACATCTGGGGCCTTCGTTTAGCATCTCATCTGGCAGACAGTACGATCAACAGTGCAATGCTCCCTCAGCTGTGCGCTTTAGTCTCAGACTCAATGTTGTTCCTCAAATCCTGTTAGAGCGAGTTAAATCCAGAATTATATGACTTGAAGGTGAATGTGCTACCAAATAAAGCATTGCTGACTCATAAGCAATGAAAATATTAAGGCCTTAATAAATGGGAGGTTTTTAATGGTGTACTCGTTCACAATTTCTGTTGAATAATGTTTCTGGAACTGATGAATTTGGAAAAAGCACATTGTTCCTTAAAAAAAGCATCCACAGAAGCTGCCAGATCTGCTGAGCTTCTCCAGCAGTTTTTATTTCTGTTTAAAATTCATTTGATTTGATTTTTTAACATGTGTTTGTAAACTTTATGTGTTTCCCCCAATCCCAGGTGTATGTGTCAATTCCTGTTTTGTGTTCTGACATTTGTACCTTACGTTTCTGTCTGTGAGACTTCTTTATGCTCATCAGTTGATAAAACTTTTGTCATAGCTACCTGACAAAGGAGCAGCGCTCCAAAAGCTAGTACTTCCAAATAAACCTGTTGGACTATAACCTGGTGTTGTGTGATTTTTAACTTTGTTCTGATATTGGAAGCCACAGATAATGTCAAATTCAAGGTCACACTGGAAAAGAGAAAGTCTGTCAGTCATGCACCCACAAATGAATCAGGGCTGATGCTATCTATGCAAGGTCATAGAGTCATAGAGATGTACAGCACGGAAACAGACCCTTTGGTCCAACACATCCACGCTGACCAGATATCCCAACTAAATCTAGTCCCACCTGCCAGCACATGCCCCATATCCCTCCAAACCCTTCCTACTCAAATGTTTTTAAATGTTGCAATTGTACATTTCCTCTGACAGCTCATTCCATACATGTACCTCCCACTGCATGAAAAAGTTGCCCCTTAGGTCTCTTTTAAGTCTTTCTCCTCTCACCCTAAACCTATGCCCTCTAGTTCTGGACTCCTCAGGACATTTCAAGGAGCTATGAACCTGCACTCCAAGGTCTCTTTATTCAGCAACACACTCTTGGACCTTACCATTAAGTGTATAAGTCCTGCCAAGATTTGCTTTCCCAAAATGCAGCACCTCACATTTATTGAAATTAAACTCCGTCTGCCACTTGTCAGCCCATCGGCATTTGATTGGCATCACATCACAAACATGCAATCCCTCCACCAGTGACGCTTATCAGCAGCAGTGTGCGCTGCAGAAATTTATCAAAATTTCTCAGACAGCACCTTCCAAACCCACTTCCATTGAGAAGGACAAGGCAATAAAGGAAAGAATACCAATTCACTATCTTATCTACCTATGACTCCACTTTCAAGGAGCTATGAACCTGCACTCCAAGGTCTCTTTATTCAGCAACACACTCTTGGACCTTACCATTAAGTGTATAAGTCCTGCCAAGATTTGCTTTCCCAAAATGCAGCACCTCACATTTATTGAAATTAAACTCCGTCTGCCACTTCTCAGCCCATTGGCCCATCTGGTCCAGATCCTGTTGTAATCTGAGGTAACCCTCTTCACTTTCCACTACACCTCCAATTTTGGTTTCATCTGCAAACTCACTAACTGTACCTCTTATGTTCACATCCAAATCATTTATATAAATGATGAAAAGTATTGGACACTGCACCAATCCTTGTGGTACTCCACTGGTCACAGGCCTCCAGTCCAAAAAACAACCCTCCACCACCACCACCCTCTGTCTTCTACCTTTGAGCCAGTTCTGTATCCAAATGGCTAGTTCTCCCTGTATTCCGTGAGTTCTAACCTTGCTAATCAGTCTCCCATGGGGAACCTTGTCGAACGCCTTACCGAAGTCCATATAGATCACATCTACTGCTCTGCCCTCATCAATCTTCTTTGTTACTTCTTCAAAAAACTCAATCAAATTTGTGAGACATGATTCTCCAAGCATGAAGCTAAGCTGACTATCCCTAATCAGTCCTTGCCTTTCCAAATACATGTACATCCTGTCCCTCAGGATTCCCTCCAACAATTTGCCCACCACTGAGGTCAGGCTCACCGGTCTATAGTTCCCTGGCTTGTCCTTACACTTCTTAAAAGTGGCACCACGTTTGCCAACCTCCAGTCTTCCAGCACCTCACCTGTGACTGTCAATAATATAAATATCTCAGCAAGGGACCCAGCAATCATCCCTCGCTTCCCACAGAGTTCTCGGGTACACCTGATCAGACCCTGGGGATTTATCCCCTTCTATGTGTTTCAAGATATCCAGCATTTCATCCTCTGTAATATGGACATTTTGCAAGATGTTACCATCTATTTCCTACATTCTATATCTTCCATGTCCTTTTCCACAGTAAATACTGATGCAAAATACTCGTTTAGTATCTCCCCCATCTCCTGTGGTTCCACACAAAGGCCACCTTGCTGATCTTTGAGGGGCCCTATTCTCTCCTGGGTTACCCTTTTGTCCTTAATGTATTTGTAAAATCCCCTCGGATTCTCCTTAACTCAATTTGGCAAAGCTATCTCATGTCCTCTTTTCACCTTCCTGATTTCCCTCTTAAGTATATTCCTACTGCCTTTATACTCTTCTAAGGAAGCCTTTATACCCTTCTATCTTGTCTATACCTGACATATGCTTCCTTCGTTTTCTTAACCAAACCCTCAATTTCTTTAGTCATCACCATTCCCTATACCTACCAGCCTTTCCTTTCGCCCTGACAGGATTATACTTTCTCTGGATTCTCGTTATCTCATTTCTGAAGGCTTCCCATTTTCCAGTCATCCCTTTACCTGCGATCATCTGCCCCCAATCAGCTTTTGAAAGTTCTTACCATCAAAATTAACCTTTCTCCAATTTAGAACTTCAACTTTTAGATCTGGTCTATCCTTTTCCATCACTATTTTAAATCTAATAGAATTATGGTCGCTGGCCCCAAAGTGCTCCCCCACTGAAACCTCAGTCACCTGTCCTGCCTTATTTCCCAAGAGTAGGTCAAGTTTTTCACCTTCTCCAGTAGGTACATTTATGTGCTGAATCAGAAAATTTTCTTGTACATACTTAACAAATTCTTGGTTCATTTGTTCCTCAATAGCAGGGGCAGTGCTGCAGTCAAGCCAACAGGATTTCGGAACATGGTTGGCTATCCCAAGTTCAGATTGCTTTAGACTGCAAACAAGTGACACTGAGAGGGTATATCACAACTCTGTGGAATTCATTAACAGGAAAGGGTTTATTCCATCAAAGTTCAGGTTGGTACCACTTCCTGGAGATCTGTGCCCGCTACCTTGGCCACTACTATGACTCGAGGAGAAAGTGAGGTCTGCAGATGCTGGAGATCAGAGCTGAAAAAGTGTTGCTGGAAAAACGCAGCAGGTCAGGCAGCATCCAGGGAACAGGAGAATCGACGTTTCGGGCATAAGCCCTTCTTCAGAAGGGCTTCCTGAAGAAGGGCTTATGCCCGAAACGTCGATTCTCCTGTTCCCTGGATGCTGCCTGACCTGCTGCACTACTATGACTCCTCCATCCTGGAGCACTCTTGACTACCTTGGACATTGGAGGGTCTGGGTCACTGACAAGGCTGATTACTGACAGAGCTATCCACTACAACCATACCTCAGGGCACCATTACACACACCCTGACTGATGCAGAGCACAGAATCGATGCCACGCATGCTTCATCTGAGGACTTGGTGGAGCAGAGTGTAGTGCTGCTGAAGATGTAGTGCTGTTGCTTAAGCCAATCTTGACAAGGTATCTACATCAGTGGTGCTGGAAGAGCACAGAAATTCAGGCAGCATCCGAGGAGCTTCGAAATCACTGCCACATCATCCTAGTGTCGAAGAGCATGGTGCTGGAAAAGCACAGCTGGTCAGGCAGCATCCGAGAAGCAGGAGAATCGACGTTTTCAGGATGAAGAGCTTATGCTTGAAACGTCAATTCCCCTGCTTCTCGGACACTGCCTGACCTGCTGTGCTTTTCCAGCACCACACTCTTCGACTCTGATCTCTAACATCTGCAGTCCTCACTTTCTCCTCTGGTATGCTGAGCTGCACACAATTAGAGCAGGCATTGAGATGATGTGCTCGACACTGAGGAACTGAAGTAGAGTCTTACAGTCAAACAGTCATAAAGTCATAAAGTCATGCAGCATGGAAACAGACCCTTCATTCCAGCTAGTCCATGCCAACCACATTCGCAAACTAAACTAGTCCCACTTGCCAGCATTTGGCCCATATCCCTCTAAACCTTTCCTATTCGTGTACTTATCTAAATGTTTTTTAAATGTTGCAACTGTACCCGTATCTACCACTTTCTGTGGCAGTTTATTCCACACATGGACCATTCTCTGTGTAAAAAAATAAATTACCCCTCAAGTCCTATTTAAAATGTCCTTCTCTCATCTCAAAAATATGCCTCTAGTTTTGAACTCCTCCAAACTTGGGAAAAGACCTTTACTATTCATCTTATCAATGTCACTCATAATTTCATAAAGGTCTATTAGGACATTTCTCAACTTTCTACACTCCATGATAAAAAGTCCAAGTCTATCCAATTTATTTTTATAACACAAACCCCACATTGCCATCAGCATCCTCGTAAGTCTTTTCTGAACACTTTCCAGCTTAGTAATATCCTTCCTATAACAGAGCAAATAGAATTGCACTGTACTCCAGAAGAGGCCTCACCAACGTCCTGTACAACTTCACCCTGATATCCCACCATCTATAATAAGAGGTGTGAGCAATGAAGACAAGCATGCTGAATGCCTTCTTAACCGCCCTGTCTATATGTTACACAAATTTCAAAGAATGATGTACCTGAATCTCTCAACCTCTCTGTTCTAAAACACTAAATCTTAGCAAGACTTATACACTTAATGGTAAGGTACTAGGGAGTGTTGCTGAACAAAGAGACCTTGGAGTGCAGGTTCATAACTCCTTGAAAGTGGAGACGCAGGTAGATAGGATAGTGAAGAAGGAGTTTGGTATGCTTTCCTTTATTGGTCAGAGTATTGAGTACAGGAGTTGGGAGGTCATGTTGCGGCTGTACAGGACATTGGTTAGGCCACTTTTGGAATATTGCATGCAATTCTGGTCTCCTTCCAATCGGAAAGATGTTGTGAAACTTGAAAGGGTTCAGAAAAGATTTACAAGGATGTTGCCAGGGTTGGAGGATCTGAGCTACAGGGAGAGGCTGAACAGGCTGGGGCTGTTTTCCCTGGAGCATCAGAGGCTGAGGGGTGACCTTATAGAGGTTTACAAAATTATGAGGGGCATGGATAGGATAAATAGACAAAGTCTTTTCCCTGGGGTCGGGGAGTCCTGAACTAGAGGGCATAGGTTTAGGGTGAGAGGAGAAAGATATAAAAGAGACCTAAGGGGCAACTTTTTCACGCAGAGAGTGGTATGGGTATGGAATGAGCTGCCAGGGGATGTGGTGGAGGCTGGTACAATTGCAACATTTAAGAGGCATTTGGAGGGGT
>NC_057713.1:133895158-133899173 GCF_004010195.1 Chiloscyllium plagiosum
GCAACAGGGTAGATGTCGAGATGATGTTTGATTTTGTGGGAGAATCTAGAAGATTGAGCTGTCAGAGGAAGTGGTGGAGGCTGGTACAATTACAACATTTAAGAGGCATCTGGATGTGTACATGAATAGGAAGGGTTTACAGGGATATGGGCCAAGTGCTGGGAAATGGGACGAGATTAATTTAGAATATCTAGTCAGCATTGTTTTAAAACATTCTCAAGGTCAGGTTCGTAGGAGAGTAGTCTGACACAGAACAAACGACCAAGAGGCGAGTCTGCTAGAATATGAGCATTTTATTCCCCGCAGCGTCGCCACAACCAGGTCTCATACTTACAACGGGTCTGGCTTATACTCACTCTACATGTTACCGGAACTGGGAGCCGTCAGTTCTCGTAGAGCGGTTGCCAACAACCCACGCTCGGCGGTTAAACGTAACCCCGGAGCAGACTCACCGAACTGGAGACTTTTCCAGCTGATATACTCTTTTCCAGATATAAACATTCATGTGAACAGCAGAGCAAGGCTAAAAAACACATTCCATTCTGGTTACATACAGATAAGAAGATTCACACGGGGAGGTGTGTAATAAGATTCACACGGGACTAAGCAACACCTCCATTCCGGTTAGATTCACACATGTATTGGGACATAATTTTTAACCGTTTCACCACATTCCACTGCTTGGCCCAATACATGTGTTACATTATGATTCACACATGTATTGGGACATAATTTTACACCACAAGCATGGATGTGTTGGACTGAAGGGTCTGTTTCCATGCTGTGCATTTCTATGTCTATATAGCTAGGGATCACAGTTAAAAACTCAGGGCCGTACAGAGATTAGGTGAAATTGTTTCTCATAGAGATTCACGAGGCTTTAAAACTCAGTTCCTGAAAACGTGGTGGAAGCAGAATCCTTGAATATTTTTAAGATTCTTGTTAAGCCAAGGGGTGAAAATTGAATTTGATCACCCATTATCTTTTGAATGGTGGAGTACACTCAAAGGGCTGATAAGAATGCCCCTGTTCCTTAGCCAAATGCTTGTATCATCACATAAAGAAACGACAGCTCTGTCTCAATTAAGAAAAGACATGAAAACAAGGTAAAGTCTGGTATACGGCAAAAATACCAAACTGGAAATGAACATTTTAATTTGTTGAATGCAATGTTGATCCCTGAATCAATGTGAACAGTATTCCAACCAGTAAAAACTCCTGTGTATTTTAGAGCAATCTTCAGATCGTGTCCAAACAATTATTTTTCTCTGGTATTTTCAAGCTTTTAAATTTCAATAAGTGATCACATGGACTATGCAATTTGCATTTTTTAAAATGTGATCTGAGTGAAGCATTTTCTTGGTGGAGTTGTAGGATATGGTGGAGAATGGTGCATCAATTAGTATTCAGTTATAATGAGCAGGGTACAACTCATCTGAGATGCAGTAGCCCCAGGTTGCCACAGTGTGGCAGAAGATACACAAGTTTGGAGTATTGCATTAACTTCTTCAGCTGCTCATTCAGGGAAACCAAAATTTCTCTTAATTGGTTTTTATTATTGTGAAGTAAAGTTTTATTCTCTAATTTTAAATTCTGAATTATAATGCTTGAAATCACTTAAGGCATATGCTCAACGCGCTGCATCACGAAATATTGGGAAATGAATTCACAGCACTGAATTACTGATCCAAACTTTGACATTATAGAAAAGAAATAGAAGTTAAAGAGGACAAATTTGAGTGAAAGCTATCAAAATATAAATTATATATTGATTGATTGATGTATTGATGTCACATGCACTGAGATACAGTGAAAAGTGTTATTTTGCGTGTTATATAGGCAGATCGTAACATACAAAGTGCATTAGAGTAGCAGAACAAAGTGCAGAACACAGTGTTACAGCCGCACAGAAGGTGCAGAGAGAGAAAGAGATCAACATTAACATTTGAGATGTCTGTTTAAAAGTCTGATAACAGCGGGGAAGAAGCTGTTCTTGAATCTGTTTGAACATGTATTCAAACTTTTATATCTTCTTCCCGATGGGAGAGGGTATAACCAGGGTGGGAGGGGTCTTTGATGATATTGGTTGCTTTCCCAAGGCAGCAGAAATTATAGATGGAGTCAGTGGATGGAAGGTTAGTTTGTGTGATAGACTGGGCTGTGTTCACATCTCTCTGCAGTTTCTTATCGTCCTAAGTATAGTGAAAAGTTTTGTTTTGTGAGCAGTACAGGCAGATCATAGAGTGCCTAAACTGAGCAAGGCATACAAGGTTTTGGCACCACAGGAGGTTCACAAAGCAAGTCAACATTAGCAAGATCAGCAATTATTTGAGAATAGAGAGTCCATTCATCAGTCTAATAACTGTTTGAAAGAAGCTGTTCCTGAACCTGCTGGTGTGCGTGTTCATGCGTCTGTATCTTCCACCTGATGAAAGGGGCTGTGGGAGAGCATTACTGGGGTGGGAGGGGTCTTTGATAATGTTAGCAGCCTTTCCACGGCAGCGAGCTGTGTAAATGGAGTCCGTGATGGAAGGTTGGCTTCCATCATGCTCTGAGTTGTGCACACAACCTTCTCTTGTTTCTTATGGTCTTGGGCAGAGCAGTTGTCGTACCTGGCATTTATGCACCCGGATAGCCCTGAACTCCACGTTCCTGTTTTTTCCCCTAAAACTTATGATGCCCTCATTGTTTAAAAATCTGTCTATCTTAGCCTTGAACATATTTAATGACTCACTTCGACAGCATTTTGTGGTAAAGAATCTCACAGATTCATTACCCTCTGGAGAATAAATTCTTCCTCATTGTTGTTTTAAAAGGACAAGCCCTTTTTCTGAGATGTTGCCCTTTGGTTCTAGACTCTCTCTCAAGGAAATCAGTGTTCATTCTGTCAAGTCCCACCTGCATCTTGTATATTTCAATGAAGTTGCCTCTCAGTCTTCCAAATTCCAATGAATCCAGGTCCAATTGACTCAATTTGTCCACATGAGGCAGTCCCTCCATAGCTGGGATCAGCCGAGTGAACCTTCTTTGGATTGTCTTCAGTACCGGTATATTTTTCCTTAAATAATGGACCTAAAACCATTCATGGTATTCCAGCTGTGATCTGACTGGTGCCTTGTATAGTTTTGGGAAAACTTTCCCATATATATGAATAAAAGGCTTTCGGTTTTCCTTAACCCTGCTCGCTAAGGATATCTCATGACCCCTTTTAGCCCTCTTAATTCCTCGTTTCAGATTGGTCCTTCATTCCCGATATTCTTCCAAAGCTTTGTCTGTCTTTAGTCGCCTAAACCTTATGTACGCATCCTTTTTCCTTTTAGCTAGTTTCACAATTTCACCTGTCACTCATGGTTCCCTAACCTTGCCACTTCTTTCCTTCACTTTCACAGGAACATATCTCTCCTGAACTCTAATCAACATCTCTTTAAAAGCCTCCCACATATTAAATGTAGGTTTCCCTTTAAACAGCTGCTCCCAATCTACATTCCCCTGCTCCTGCCGAATTTTGGTACAGATGGCGCTCTTCCTTTAGGGCCACTCTCATCTTTGTCCATGAGTATTCTAAAACATATGGAATTGTGATCACTGTTCCTAAAGTAATATCATGCTCCATGCTCCAGGGACGTGAATACTAAGGACAGAAGGATGAAACTGTTATGTTAACAGTTGATTCCAAGAGGGCAAACATTCAGTGTTTATAGAGGGTGGGATACAACGTGCTGAGGATGTTATACCACCTCCAAACGGACCCCACCACCAAGGATATATTTCCCTCCCCTCCCCTATCAGCATTCCGTAAAGACCACTCCCTCCGTGACTCCCTCGTCAGATCCATATCCCCCACCAACCCAACCTCCACTCCCGGCACCTTCCACTGCAACCGCAGGAGGTGCAAGACTTGCGCCCACACCTCCCCCCTCACCTCCCTCCAAGGCCCCAAAGGAAACTTCCATATCCGCCACAGATTCACCTGCACCTCCACACACATCATCTATTGCATCCTCTGCACACGATG
>NC_057713.1:133899301-133943631 GCF_004010195.1 Chiloscyllium plagiosum
GCCCCCACCCCAGTCTGACCTATCACCCTCACCTTGACCTCTTTCCACCTATCACATTTCTGACATCCCTCCCCCAAGTCCCTCCTCCCTACCTTTTAGCCTGCTGGACAAACTTTCCTCATTCCTGAAGAAGGGCTCATGCCCGCAACGTCAATTCTCCTGTTCCCTGGATGCTGCCTGACCTGCTGCGCTTTTCCAGCAACACATTTTCAGCTGAGGATGTTTTAGGACGGGCATTCCCTCAAGATAGGAAAAGCAGGATAAAAACCCAGCAGTAACTTCGACAATTGCTCAAATAGAAATCAAACAACTATTTAGTGCGATTTGTTCACAGATCCTTATTTTAAAGCACAGGTTTGGTCAATTAAACCCAGCAACTGAATCGACACTGTGCACTGGTTAGTAAAGGTTAGGTCACATGGGATCTAGGGAGGGCTAGCCAACTGGATACAAAATTGGCTTGAAAGTAGGTGGCAGAGGGTGGTGGTAGAGGATTGTTGTTTTGATTGGAGGCCTGTGACCAGTGGTGTGCCACAAGGTTTGGTACTGGGTCAGCTGCTCATCGTTTATATCAATGATTTGGATGAGAATATAGGAGGCATGGTTAGTAAGTTTGTGAATGATACCAAAATTGGTGGCATAGTGGACAGTGAAAAAGGTCATCTAAGAGTACAATGGGATCTTGATCAAAGAGGCCAGTGGGCCAAGGAATGGCAGATGGCGTTTACTTCAGATAAATGCAAGGTACTGCATTTTGGTAAGGCAAACCAGGGCAGGACTTACACAGTTAATGGTAGGGTCCTGGAGAGTGTTGTTGAACAGAGAGACCTCAGGGTGCAGGTAGATAGTTCCTTGAAAGTGGCATCATAAGGAAACAGGGTGGTGGAGAAGGTATTGCCTTTTTCTGTCAGAGCACTAAGTGCAACATTTGGGACATCATGTTACCATTGTGCAAGACAATGGTAAGACCACATTTGGATGACTGCATACAATTCTGGTTGCCTTGCTATAGGAAGAGTGTCATTAAACTAGAAATGGTGCAAAAATGATTTCCAAGGAAATTACTGAGACCGGAAGGTTTATGAAGGGGGGCTGGATAGTCATACAACACTGAAACAGATCCTTCGGTCCAACTAGACCATGCTGAACATTATCCCAAACTAAACTAGTCCCATCTGCCTGCTCCTGGCCCATTGTTCCCACTGCCACCATTTCTCAGCAAGTTCATTCCGCATGCAAACCACCCTCTGCGTAAAGAAATTGCCCTCCATGTCTTTGTTTTTTAAATCTCTCTCCCACCATCTTAAAAATGTGCCCCCCAATTCCTGAAACCATCCCCCCCCCCCCAATCCTAGGGAAAAGACAATTATCACCAACTCTATCTATACCCCTCATTATTTTGTAAACTTCTATAAGATCGCCTCTCAAACTTCTAAGCTCCAATGAAAAAAGTCCCAGCCTATCTAGCCTTTCTTTGTAACTCAGACCATCTATACCCGGCAATGTCCTGGTAAATCTATTATTAAGCTGGAGAGGGTTCAGAAGATCTTTACCAGGATGTTGCCAGGTATGGAAGGTTTATTTTGCTTAATTACTTGCTGTTTGTTTTGCGATATTTTATTAAAATATATTTGTGGAAGTGTATGTAATTACCAATAAGTAAGATATAGCTGAAGCCATAACAGTTTATTTGTCACATGAGGAATGTTTTCCAAAACTGATAGCAATACATTTTTACTGCATCCTTGGATTTTTCAAAAATAGTGATGCATTTTGCATGCTATTTAAGGCGATAATTATATGTCAAGTACATAATTGTTATCTTTATTTTATTATTAAAGCTTATTATCATCCTTAGGTACTTGTATTAATGAATAATTTAAAAATGCTGTTTGCACATGATCTATTTTATTATTTAATTAGACCTTAGAGAAAATTATGTTGATATAAAATGTGTGGACGTGCTTGACATGAAGCAGAGAATCACATAGTAATAGATGGAGGTTAATTGCTCGATCATATTTATTATCATTTTATACTAAGTTGGAAACTGCCCATTACTTGTTCTTAATTGAAGTGGAATAAAACCTTCAAGGAAATATCATTCTTTTCATTTTGTATTTACTTAATTACTAGGAATAATTCTCAACTCTTTCTTTATTAGAACATCATAGTACAAAATGTTTATTCACTAAACCCACTTCTCTACTCTTCTGTCTAAGAGCATTGGGTATGTTTTGTCCCATGACTTCATCCCGAAATTAAGGGGTGAACCTTGCATAGTTACGGGGTGTTTGCCTTCCAAAGAACTAGCTGCTAACATATGTACTGAGAACAAAGTCAATATGTTACATTGTGAAGTATACGTACTTTCCAAAACTGTGTCATCGACTATTTGGATGAACAAGGACAGCAGATGGATGGGAACACCACCACTTGCAAGTTCTCCTCAAAGCCACACACCAACCTGACTTGGCAAAGTCATTTCTTCACCATCACGGGACACTGGCCAAGAGAACACCCACTTGGGGCACTGATCGCATTTCACAATCAGATTGCATAAAAGAAGGCTGTGACTAGAAGACAGAAGGTTGTTGTATCAGCCATGGTTCTATTGAATGGAGAAGCAGGCTCAAGAGGCCAAATGGTCTACTTTAGTTCCCATTTGCTGTGGTCTTATGAATTTAGGATTAGTTATTCCAGCTTCCCATCAGGCACATGTCCTAGAAAGTGTATATCAGGGAGTCAGTGATGTCACTGGACTAGTAATCAAGAACTCTGGGTTTATGGGGTTATTGGTTCAAACCCCACAATCACAGATGGCGAAATTTGTATCCAATAAAAATCTGGAATTAAAAGTTAGTGTAATTTCCTGTTACTCTTAAAAACCTATCAGGTCCATCAATGTATTTAAAGAAAGGAAACCTGCTACCCTTTCCTGGCCTGGCCTACATGTGACATCATTCACACAGCAATGTGGCTGACTCTTAACTGCTCTCTGGGATAGGCAATAAATGCTGGTCTAGCCAGGGGTACTCACATCACTTGAACTCATAATGAAAAGAAGGGCACAGTTAGAGGTTGAAGAGCAGAGATCTCAAAAGAAGTTGATGATCCCAAAACTTATTATGAAATCTGTTATTATACAGAATTGTTAGATCTGAAAAATACTCCTAGCATCACTGAAGGCAGATCAGAAGTCAAAAGCCAGCAAAGGTTTGCCAGAAGACGAAAATACTGTGAACAAGAATGAGCTGTATCACACATTCAAGCTCATTCAGGGATCTTTAGCTGAATTCATTCAGACTACAAGACCATCAGCTGAACAAAATGTCTTAGAAACCTTGCCGTGTGTCGATGCCTAATGCCCATATTCACCTGTAAAGTTCACTTCGCAGTACATAGAATCCCTATAGTGTAGAAGCAGGCCGTTCAGCCCATCCAGAGTCCTCCGGAAGGCAACCCACCCAGACCCACAATGTCAGGTAATGTGGCAATGCAAGTTCAAGAGGAACATCTCAAGTTTTTATGTTCCAAACTAAAATTATCCATATCAATGACAGAGATAATGCTTTAGTAAGGCAATCCTCCGTTAGCACACTTGAAGACAAGAAAATTGCTGATGCACCACTGCAACATCCATGCAAGACAAATAAAGGTGTCCAATTTTATCAACAAGTTGAGGTAAAGCATTTACATACTTCAACTTCACAAATGAAGATTTAACAATTTGAAGCTGGGTTTTACAATTTGAAGATGGGTTGCATACAACATTGTTGGGAGCCAACACTCAAGACAACTAAGATTCACAATCCAGAACATGGTCAAGAACAAATTACAGAACACAGATATGCAGAAGATTGTGAAAAGCAAGTAGATGTTTCAATGGAGGAGCTACTATTAGGGGATTCCATGAGATTGAGGGCTCCCAAGATGTTGCTATGGATCAGTTACATAATTTAGCAAGGAACAGTACCATTAATAGAAATTTAGGAGATTTAGTGTTCTCCAGATTAAGTGATAAATTGACCACCTGATTTAGCAGGAACAATGTCTTCAGTAAATGACATGCAAGAGATAAAGGTCCTCCAGTACAATAAGGTTTTACAGACCCCACAGGGACATGGACATAATCAAAATCAACTTCCTCAAGCCAAAGGCTGACTTATCTTCAAAGTTTGAAAAGAGCATTCTGGGAGAATTGTGAAGACTGCTCTGCCTGAATTTCTGAAGTCTGAGCTTTGGGGGTGTGGGGGTGAGGGGAGTGGGGAGAAGGTAGAGGGATGGATACATGTTAACTCTGATAAGAGGCATTATTTGGGAGGAAATTCTGTTTAAGACAGAGGCTCTGAGGGGATTAATATCAGAGATTGCAGTTGAAGATGTCATACAAGTTTCAGTGGGGTTCAGGTAAAAGATTTTATAATCTTACAGAATACCTCCAGAGGTTCCTCATAATCTTAGTAACATAATGTCTATCATACAACAAACTGCATCTTATTATTTATTGCTTGATTTGATTTATTATTGTCATGAATCGAGGTACAGTGAAGAGCACTGTTTCACAAATTATCCAGACAAAGTTTACCTTACCTAAGTAATAGAACAGAATGCAGAATATAGTGCTACAGCTACAAAGTAGTTGCCATACCAAACTGTGATGCATCTGGATAGGATGCATTTTTTTGTACATCTATATAAATTGAGATGAGTCGTTGTGGATATGCTGAATTTCCTTAGCCTCCTGAGGAAGTAAAGCCATTGGCGTGCTTTCATGACTGGAGCATCAATGTGGATGGATCAGGACAGATTGTTGGTGAGATTTACTCCAGGGAACTTGAAGCTCTCGACCACTTCCACCTCAGCCCCATTGCTGCAGACAGGAGCATGGCCTTCACTTGGCTTCCTGAAGATGATGACCAACTTCTCTGTTTTGTTGACATTGAGGGAGTTCAATAGCTTGGGCATTTACCAGCAGTGCGCTGGAGAGGGGGAGATCTTAAAAGCATGTTGTTTCAGTCTCTCAGTGCATCTTCCACGTTTCCTGGGTAAGTGGCAGCTTCTGCTTGGGCATGGAAGTCGGTGTGGGTAGCTGGAAGTTATGTGGGTGTGTCCAACAAGGTCCTGGACACAGATCACAGCCTTGGACACTCCAGAGGGTCTTGTTCTCCACCTGGTCGGGCTTTCATGTCGAGTTTCCACGAGAACAGGTAGGATCAGATTTCCAATCAGTGCGCAGGTCAGGCCTTCAAAGAACAAAAAAGGTTACAGTAAATGAACAGGCCCTTTGGCCCTCCAAGCCTGCGCCAGTCCAGATCCTCTTTCCAAACATGTCTCCTCTTTTCGAAGAAGCCAATAAGTGACTGGTGCCTCTGGATGCGATTCCACAAATGTCTGTTCTTGTTCCACATCAATAGTAGTTGATCCTCAACTACATAAGTCAATGAGTGCCTTAGACCCAGTCAAATGATAGAGGATGGATAGCAGAATCCTCCTGCCCAGAAATATCACACTAACGTGCAATGTCTTAGCTATGCCAGCCCGTTATTTAATGGCCAGACAGCATCTGTAAGGACAATTCTCGAGGAAGCTCAGTGCTCTCATACAAAATAAATAGATAATACATTGTCGACGCATTACCCTTTGTATTTTAAAATTGAAATTAAGATTCTAGAATCCCGTGGGACTGGTTTTGAAAACTTAAGTGGATTTCTACTTGAATCAGACAGAAATGTATGTGCTTGAGACCAAAAGACTGTGTTAAATAAGGAATATAATTCAGTGTAACATAGGCTATTCTGAAAATAAGGACACATTTTCTGTCTCTCTAATTGATTCCCACTGCTGTGAACACTCTTCCCTGCTTCCCTCATGAATTGTCTTCAGTCCATTACTCGTGGTCTGAAATGAATTAAAAAGAAATTACTGGAGAAACTCAGCAGGTCTGACAGCATCTGTAGTGAGAAAGCAGAGTTAACATTTCGAGTCCAATTACCCTTTTTCAGAACTGTCAAAATGAATTCTTAACATGGGATGAAATGAATTCTGAGATGGATTCTTTCAAACAGAAACCACCTGTGGAGACGCTCATGAAAGTGGAACTCATTCCGATAAGACAAATAAGATCCAAGATCCAATGTTATGTTGCCTTAACCCCTTCAAGTTAGAGTACACTCTCTCCACATGGGACTGGGGTAAGCATGTTGCTCTATGCCAAGCAGCTGAGTAATTTGGTTTTGATTAGATTAGATTCCCTACAGTGTGGAAACTGACCCTTTAGCCCAACCAGTCCACACCGACACTCCGAAGACCCAGTGCTACAGCTAGCACCCAGACCCATTTCCCTCTGACTAATGCACCTAACACTAAGGGCAATTTAGCATGGCCAATCCACCCGACCTGCACATCTTTGGATTGTGGGAGGAAACCGGAGCATCTGGAGGAATCCCACACAGACACAGGGAGAATGTGCAAACTCCCCACAGACAGTCGCCCGAGGCTTGAATCGAACCTGGGACCCTGGTGCTGTGAGGCAGCAGTGTTAACCACTGAGCCACCATATTGTCTGGAATTTAAAATAAGAGGTAATCTCATTGAAATATTCAAGGTTGTGAAGGAGATTGATATGAAAGGTGTTTCATTTGATTGGGGCATCCAGAATTCAGAGGCACAATTAATGGAAGATCTTATAGGACTAAAATGAGAGGAATGTTTGAGATGTGAATCAATGAAATTCTAGAGGGTCTTGATGTTCCATCAATTAACACATTTCAGACCGAGATGGGCAGATCGTTGGTTTCTCAGGGAATTGAAGGAGATGGGGAACAGATGGGAAAGTGAAATTGAAGCTAAAGAGCAGCACTTATCGTAATTAATTGCAGAGCAGTCTTGAACAGCCATATACCTTATTCCTTGTCCTGTTTCTTATGCTCCTCTGTCCATGAAAATGGGTCTAAAGCAATTTCCGTTTCTGCATGAGAGGATGAAACCTTCATTTGTTTGTTAATATTTTCTGTTATCATTTATTCTCCATAAATCAACATCTTTTATTTCAGTTGCTAACAATAGATCAATGTTGTAGGGTATTTTGATCCATCCTATCTCACCTGCACAGAAAATGCCATCATCCAATATCCCTATCAGAGCATCCAGCTATTTGTGAATGATTCCAAAGGTGTGTACATTAGATAGCATCATAGATTCATACAATATAAAAGAGACCCACCAGCCCATTGATTCTATACGACTGTAAATGCACTGCTACCTACAGTAGTCCCACTTCCCCACACTAAGCCAAAGCCTTGAATGTTATGATACCTCGAATGCTTATCCAAGTACATTTTAAAGGCTGTGAGTTTCCCATGACCTCCCTGAATTCCAGACCCCCACCACAATCTGGGTTTTTCCTCGATTCCCCTCTAAATCTCCTGCCTTCTATTTAAAATTATGCCCCTTTTGTTACTGACCCTTCAACCAAGGGGAACAGCTGCTTTCTATTCACTCTATCCTTGTCCCTAATCACCTCCCAAAATCATAAGAAGTCACACGACACCAGGTTATAATCCAATAGAAACCACAACCTTTCGGAGTGCCGCTCCTTCGTCAGGTCAAGTGAAACTATAACCTGGTGTTGTGTGACTTCTGACCTTGTCTATCTCAGTCCAACACCTGCACCTCCACATCGTGACTATCATAAGATAATAAGACATTGGAGCGGGAGCAGTGTATTCATCCCATTGAGTCTGCTCCTTCATTCCATGAGATCTTGGCTGATCTGATAACCCTTAACTCCACTTTCCTACCTTTACCACCATACCACATGATGCCTTTACTTACTACGTCTACTACTATCCCTGGAATTTAATTTTACATTTTGTGACATATATTTTTAATGATTTTTTTATTAATATCTGAATTGTGCATACTTACTAATCTGACAATTGTAAATGAACCAATTGTGTTTCTCTGTTGTACATCTCCATGATTCTATAACTCTATTACAGTCTTTCTACAGTGCTTAACCATGGTAGGATCGCACTTCAAGAAATTATCTGGAGACTGGAGGTTCACGTCGAGGTCATGCTGGGCCGAGAGACTGCCATGTACCGCCAAATGACCACCACACCAGGCCACTGAGAGATCACCACACTGACCCAACAGTCTACCACAGAATTTAAACTGTTTGTGGTTTGTGTGAAATGTGGTGAATGATGAGTGCTGAGCCTTTGCTGCTGACTGAAAAATCAAAGTCATTCTTTGAAAAATATTCTTTTATGTTGATCTGCAATCCATATCAATCTCTACTGGTTTGTAATGGTGTGAAGCAAGCATTTGCATATTGATTGACAAGGAGCGTGAAGGTTTGGTCATTATTGGATTAGCCATGTATCTGTTAAACAATGGAATAAGTTTAAAGGGACAAATGGCCCACTGCAGCTTCTACTTCTTACATTCCATGTTCTTTAGCTTTTCAGATTACATAAAGGAAGGATAAAGTCATAGCTAAATCATCATCTGATCATATTCAGATGTCTTTGATGGCTAATATTTGCAAGTAATAAAAAGTCGCTTCTGGTCCTTAAGTATAACATCATATTTTGGTGCTCTGATCATAAAAAACATAAGCTATTTAATGTAAATTAAATTGAATTGTGCATACTTACTAATCTGACAATTGTAAATGAACCAATTGGGTTTTGTTAATGAGCTTAATGAGTTTCAAGTGGTAAATGCTGTGCAAATGGCATTGACAAGGAAAACATATTTCAGGAGAGTTTAATTACAATTTTGGAGGAAGAATTTGATGAACACCAGGAAAGCAAATAAATGTTGTATAAATGTTCTTTAGAATACAATGTGTCATCTGAAATGATTATACAGTAAACAAGTAATTAAAATTGAGAGGGATACAGAAGAGTGCAAAGAAGTATTTTAACAATGAGGTATGTTAGACTTCACGTGGTATGAAAATGACAAAGGGAAAAATAAATAATACAGATTGAAAATAAAACCTGTACAGTTCTGCACTTCAAAATGTCTCTGTGTATCAATGCTTCTAAGAATCCTGCCATTTACTGGATGAATGTTTATTTTTTCCAGATTTTTTTTGTGCATTAACCAAATGAGAGACTCTGATTACTGTACTGAAGGTAACTCTAAATCTATCTAGTTATCCAAAGCACATCTTCAGCATGATGATGGCATGTTTAATCAAATACCTGGTGGCCGTATGGTATTAGTTTCAGCCATGTTGCATCCATTGAAGACGGTTCACTGGACATGAAATGTTAACTCTGCTTTCTCTCTGTAGATGCTACCAGGCCTGCTGAGTTTCTCCAGCAATTTCTAATTTTGTATTCCATTCGTCAGGTTTCTAACGAGTGTCATCAGCCAGGTTTGAAGTGGGTAATCCTTCCCTCTAGCAGCCACTTTTTAAATATGCTTGCAAACATCAGGGAGCTTGTACAGCCAATGAATGGAAGCCTCATAATAACAGTCCATCAGCCTGGCACACACATGATGAAATATCTTTTTATATTTGAACACATTGACCAAGTGGAAGTTTTCATGGTTAACAAATGCTCCTACTGGCTCTTGGTGTAACTGGATTGCTTCTTGTGTGTAATCAATGATAACACAGGAAACCATATAATGCAAGAACTCATTCTGACTGGCATTATTACAGACAGGATAATTGCTAGCCCAGGCAAACCATCAGTATCTGTCTTACACATTTGTGGGTGACTACCTACCAGATTCTGAATATGTGTATGAGAGAGGGCTAGACATATCTGGGGGCAAACAGTTGAAGGAAAGAGTAACTTTAACAACTACTTTATCATACAACCGCCCAGTGTTTTCTTTCAATTGAAGGTTACTCCCACATTCTAACAGACTTGATTTTTCCAATTTTGCTGAGTTGTAACATCTGATAGCCTCTAAAGGCCCTGTTCCTCAGTCTGCTGCAAATTACATTCCGGCTGGAAGGCTCACTCTGACCATTCTTCCTTGTGATTTCCCTCTGTCAGCTTTATACCAGAGAATACATGAACTAAAAGTTGTACTGAATTAGAAACAAAAACAGAAGTTGCTGGAAAGGCTCAGCAGGTCTGACAGCATCTGTAAAGTGAAGTCAAAGTTAATGTTTCGGATCCGGTGATCCTTCCTCCGAACGGAGAATAGGACCCCTCAATGATCAGCAATGTGTGGAACTGCAGGAGATGGGGGAGATACTAAACAAGTATTTAGCATCAGTGTTTACTGTGGAGAAGAATATGGAAATTAGAGAACTTGGGAAAATAAATAGTGACATCTTGACAAATATCCATATTAGAGAGAAGGAAGTGCTGGATGTCTTCAAATGCATAAAGGTGGATAAATCCCTGGGATCTGATCTGGTGTACCCTAGAATTCTATGGGAAGTGATTGCTGGGCCCCTTGCTGAGGTATTTGTATCATTGATAGTCACAGCTGAGGTGCTGGAAGACTGGAGGTTGGCTAACATGGTACCATTGTTTAAAAAAGGTGGTAAGGACAAGCCAGTGAACTATAGACCAGTGAGCCTGACGTCAGTGGTGGGCAAGTTGTTGGAGGGAATCCTGAGGGATAGGTTGTACACATATGTGGAAAGGCAGGAACTGAGTCGGGATAAGTCAGCATGGCTTTGTGCGTGGGAAATCATGTCTCACAAACTTGATTGAGTTTTGTGAAGAAGTAACAAAGAGGATTGGTGGGGATAGAGCAGTGGATGTGATCTGTATGGACTTCAGTAAGTTGTCCAACAAGGTTCACCATGGGAGACTGATTAGCAAGGTGAGATCTCATGGAATACAGGGAGAACTAGCCATTTGGATACAAAACTGGCTCAAAGGTAGAAGACAGAGGGTGGTGGTAGAGGGTTGTTTTTCAGACTGGAGGCCTATGACCAGTGGAGTGCCACAAGGATCGGTGCTGGGTCCATTAGTTTTTGTCATTTATATAAATGATTTGGATGTGACAATACGAGGTATAGTTAGCAAGTTTGCAGATGACACCAAAATTGGAGGTGTATTGTACAGTGAAGAGGGTTACCTCAAATTACAACAGGATCTTGACCAGATGGACCAATGGGCTGAGATGTGGCAGATGGAGTTTAATTTAGGTAAAGTGAGGTGTTGCATTTTGGAAAGACAAATCAGGGCAGAACTTATACACATTGTGGTAAGGTCCTAGGAAGTGTTGCTGAACAAAGAGATCTTTGTGCAGGTTCATAGCTCCTTTAAAATAGCATTGTAGGGAGACAGGATACTGAAGAAGGCATTTGGTATGCTGGCATTTATTGGTCAGAGCATTGAATATATGAATTAGGAGGTCAAGCTGAGGCTGTGCAGGATATTGGTTAGGCCACTGTTGGAACAATGTGTGCAATTCTGTTCTCCCTGCTTTAGAAAAGACGTAGTGAAACTTGAAAAGGTTCAGGAAAGACTTACAAGGATGTTGCCAGGGTTGGAGAGGTTGAATAGGCTAGGGCTGTTTTCCCTGGAGCCTTGGAGGCTGAGGGGTCACCTCATAGAGGTTTATAAAATCATGAGGAGCATGGATAGGGTAAATAGACAAGATGTTTTCCCTGGGGTCGGGGAGTCCATAACTAGAGATCATAGGTTTAAGGTGAGAGGGGAAAGACTTAAAAGGGACCTAAGGGGAAACGTTTTCATGCACAAGGTGGTGTGTGCATGGAATGAGCTGCCAGAAGAAGTGGTGGAGGCTGGTACAATTACAGCATTTAAAAAGCATCTGGAATGGAAGGGTTTAGAGAGATATAGGCCAAATGCTGGCAAGTGGGACTAATTTATTTCAGGATTCCTGGTCGCCATGGATGAGTTAGTCCAGGTGTCTGTTTCCATGCTGCACATTTCTATGAGTCTGTGACTATGAGTATAACCTGACCTTATCCAGTCTCTCTTCATCGCTGGAATGCTCTATCCCAGGCAACATCCTGGTGAATGTCCTCTCACCCATTCTGCCCTCTTTGAAAAGAGACAGTAGATGGGCTCAGTGGGTCTTTGGATAGTGGTTGGCTCTCTTATCGTCTCCACAAGCTGTTACCTATTCAATTAACAACAGTCACACCATAACTCTTGTCTTTGTAACTGCTACCCGTTATATAAGTCCCTGTTTGTATCAAGTGTCACACCCCTTATTCTGCCTCCCATCCAGTCCACTACAGGTAAAAGTTCTTTAAAGCTTTGGGTGCACAGTCTTTGTGTATATTTAAGATGGAGAATCTAGATCAGTTGGAGAATCAAGGGTTACAGGGAAAGGGTAGGAAAGAGAGCGTAAGAGAAAGAGAGTATGTTGGATCAGCCATGATCCTATAGAATGGTGGGGCAGGCTGGAGGGGCTGGATGGCCTACTCCTGTTCCTATTGCATCTGGTCTTACGAACAAAAGTTAAAAGCACACACATTTTAGTCAGATCTTTAAAGTTATTGTAGAGATAATCAAATTGCAGCTTTCAGTACAATTAGATTAGGTTCACCAAACAAATGGCACAGATCTAATACACATGCCCATTAGTGACCGTGTGAACAGGATCTACAGAAATAGGCAACTAAGATGAACTGATTTGTATGGAAACGTGTGTACGTGGGTTGGGAAAAAGCAAACAGCAGCTGGACTATTTATAAAAGGAAAGAATCAATTAGGGAAACAGAACAGCTGAGTTTAATAGTGCACTTCTCTATTCAAAGCCCAATTAAATATTACCCGTTTAACTTACAATTAAAAGCTATACACTAATTAGCTAAACCAATGATGCATTTTGTTTTAATACTAGGAATTTCTTTTTCTGGCAGGCGGTATTTTGTTCACATGACTCTTGCTTCATTTAAACTTTACTCATTTATTTAAAAATCTAACAAAGCAATAGTATAAACAGCAGTTACAATCAGTATAAAAAAAGTTAAGGTTTGAAAGATTTGTTGCCATTTTCACCTGGCTTAGGATTGCTTCTTTTGCCATTTGCAAAGATGTCCCGTGAACTAGTTCTCTGTTTTATTGTAGCATTCTACAATAGTTTATTCTTCTACACTGATGTTACAGATATATTTTTAGCAAGTTGGTTAGCTCAGTTGGCTGGTCTGCAATGCAGAGTGAAGGTAATAGCAGAGATTAAATTCCAACATTGGCTGAGGTTACCATAAAGTTCACTCCTTCTCAACCCGTCACTTGAGATGTGATGATTCTCAAGTTAATCCACCATACTGAAATCCCTTTAATGAGCGAGTAGGACTGCAGCAATTTTATGATCAGACTTTTAAAGAGGTTATTGTTACTTCAAATAAAATAAACCAACATGAACATCTGGGATTTTAGGTAGGAAACATCACTTGGAATAGTTTTGGACTCATTAATGTCTAATTGGAAATGTGAATAATTAATTCCACTTTGCACCTGCGTGTGGTAAATATAGCATGGAAAACTACATTCTATCACTTACATCATTGAAAAGCATTAGATGAAACTTTCACAGCTCCCTTACTCAAATATGAGATTGCAAATCACCATTTAGTGTTTCTTGATGTCAGCATTAGGTGACTTGAAATAATCTTCCACAATATTGATTATTGATTATAAAGTCACAACAAGGGTACATTTAAAACACTGACTGAAGTGCAAATTCATTCTAAGCTGCCAGGAGGATGAAAAATTAAATAAGACATTGTGATGGCATGTGCACAAAAATGTATTTGACTACATTTGGGGATATGATAAGCATCATAAAAAATTTCAGTACTAAAGTTTCAGTGCAATGCATGAATACTTAAATAAAGAACAAAGAATATTACAGCAGAAGAACAGGCCCTTTGGCCCTTCAAGCCGGTGCCAATCCAGATCATTTATCTGACCCTGCTGCCTATTTTCTTAGGATCTGTATCCCTCGGCTACCTGCCTATTCGTGTATCTGTCTAGATACATCTTAAATGACACTATCATTCCAGCCCATACCATCTCCGCTGGAAACGCATTCCAGGCACCCACCACCCTCTGCATAAAGAAGTTTCCATGCGTATCTCCCCTAAACGTTTCCTCTCTCACTTTGAACTCATTACCCCTAGTAACTGAGTCTTCCACTCTGGGAAAAAGTTGCTTGTTATCCACTCTGTCTACATCTTTCACGATTTTGTAGGCCTCAGTCAGGTTTCCCCCCTCAAGCTCCTTCTTTCCAATGAAAATAATCCTAATCTACTCAACCTCTCCTCACAGCTAGCATCCTCCACACCAGGGAACATCCTGGTGTACCTCCTCTGCACCGTCTCCAAAGCATCCACATCCTCTTGGTAATGTGGCGACCAGAACTGCACACGGTATTCCATATGTGGCCAAACCAAAGTCTTACACAACTGTAACATGACCTCCCAACTCTCTTACTCAACACCCAGTCTGATGAAGGAAAGCATACCGTATGCCTCCTTGACCACTCTACTGACCTGCATTGCCACCTTCAGGGAACAATGGACCTGAACACCCAGATCTCTCTGTACATGAATTTTCCCCAGGGCTTTTCCATTTACTGTATAGCTCACACTGGAATTGGATCTTCCAAAATGCATCGCCTCACATTTGTCCAGATTGAACTCCATCTGCCATTTCTCTGCTCAACTCTCCCATCTATCTATATTCTGCTGTATTCTCTGACAGTTCCCTTCATTATCTGCTACTCCACTAATTTTAGTGTCATCTGCAAACTTGCTAATGAGGCAAATGAACCTTCTTCCAAATCATTTATGTAAATCACAAACAATAGTGGTCCCAGCACAGATCCCTGTGGGACACCACTAGTCACAGGTGTCCATTTTGAGAAGCTCCCTTCCACTACTACTCTGTCTCCTGTTGCCCAACCAGTTCTCTATCCATCTAGATAGAACACTCTTGACCCCATGCGATTTCACCTTCTTCATCAGCCTACCATGGGGAACGTTATCAAGTGCCTTACTAATGTCCATGCATATGACATCAAATCCCTTCCCTCCCTCTCTATCCCGCTTGAAGCATCAATATCCAGGGATATTTAGTTGCCAATCATGCCCTTTCCTCAACCAAGTTTCAGTAATAGCAATAACATCATGATCCCAGGTACTAATCCAAACCTGAAGTTCATCTGCCTTACCCATTATACTTATTGCATTATATTTATTCCAACAACATTAGCAAAAGCGCCCCCAAGGACATTGGTTCCAGTCCGGCCCAGGTGTAGACCATCCAATTTGTAATAATCCCACCTCCTCCAGAACTGTTGCCAATGTCCCAAACATCTGAACCCCTCCCTCCCGCACCATCTCTCAAGCCACGCATTCATCCTGAATATTCTATCATTCCTATTCTGACTCACACGTGGCACTGGTAGCAATCCTGAGATTACTACCTCTGAGGTCCTAATTTTTAACTTGGTTCCTAACTCCCTAAATTCTTCATGTGGGACCTCATCCAATTTTTTATCTACGTCATTCATGCCTACATGCACAACTCCCCTGAGAATGTTCAGCAGCCGATTGGTGACATCCTTGACTCGTGCACCTGGGAGACAACATACCATTCGGGAGTCTCGTTTTCGAATCCAGAACCGCCTATCTACTCCCCTTACAATTGAATCCCCTACCACTATAGCCCTTCTCCTCTTTTTCCTGCCCTTCTGTACAGCAGAGCCGGCCACGGTGCCATGAACCTGGCTACTGCCGCCTTCCCCTGATGAGCCATCTCCCCCAACAGTATCCAAAACAGTATACCTGTTTTGGAGGGAGATGACCGCAGGGGACACCTGCACTGTCTTCCTGCTCTTTCTTTCTCCCTCAGCAATCCTAATCTGCAGTGTAACCAATTCACTAAACGCGCTATCCACGACCCCCTTAGCATCACAGATGCTCCACAGTGAGTCCATCTGCAGCTCCACAGCCATCATGTGGTCTATCATCGGTCCAGCTGGACTCACTTCCTGCACATGAAGGAACAGGGGCCACCAGCTGTGTCCCTGAGCTCCCTCATTGAGCCAGAGGAGCATAATACGGGTCTGGAATCTCCTGCCATTTTTTAATCTGAAGCTTTACCTTTGTTGGGACTAAAGTTATGAAAAGGAAAGAGAAGTTTTTTTTTAATCATCCTGAATATTAAGCTGTCTCTGATTAATCAGGCAGACGGTTGGGTCTGCATTCTTGCAAATAAGGATTGCATTCCAAACCAACTGCACACATGGTTGCTCTTGTTTTATGTCGATGGGTTTCAGAGTGGTCATGCATCCTCTATGGGGATATGTACATTTCATTGTTTCACATAATGATTGTTTCAGAGTGTCATACATCCTGTATGGGGGAATATGTGAATTTCATTGTTTCACATGATGATTGTTTCAGAGTGGTCATACATCCTGTATGGGGATATGTACATTTCATTGTTTCACATAATGATTGTTTCAGAGTGGTCATGCATCCTGTATGGGGGAATATGTACATTTCATTGTTTCACATGATGATTGTTTCAGAGTGTCATACATCCTGTATGGGGGTATGTGAATTTCATTGTTTCACATGATGATTGTTTCAGAATGTCATATATCATGTATGGGGAATATGTGAATTTCATTGTTTCACATGATGATTGTTTCAGAGTGTCATATTATCCTGTATGGGGAATATGTGAATTTCATTGTTTCACATGATGATTGTTTCAGAGTGTCATACATCCTGTTTGGGGGAATATGTACATTTCATTGTTTCACAGGTACCTACAGGAAGTTTGAAATCTTGGTTCACATCAACTACCACTAACTGGGTTTTCTGGGCCTTACACAAAACCTTACTCGAAAAGTAAGGTGAATGTAATCTGTTCCAGAAGATTTTTTTTTAAATCCAGGTTTTCTTGTGAGTCAGAAGGAGCAAAAGTACTCCCCTGGTCCCTTATTCTAACCTCACAATCCTTTTAATTGGAGGAACCTGATCAGTTATAATCTAGATCTCTGTGGAAAGCTGAGATATTCGTATCATCAATAGCCACAGGTGAGCTGCTGGAAGACTGGAGGTCGGCTAACGTGATGCCACTATTTAAGAAAAGTGGTAAGGAAAAGCCAGGGAACTATTGACTAGTCAGCCTGACATTAGTGGTGGGTAAGTGTTTGGAGGGAATCCTGAGTGACAGGATTTCCATATATTTGGAAAGGCAAGGAATGATTAAGGATAGTCAACATGGTTTAGTGTGGGAAATTGTTTCTCGTGACCTTGATTCAGTTTTTTGAAGAAGTAAAGAAGAGGAATGATGAGGGCAGAATGGTGGATATGATCTATGTGGACTTTAGTAAGACGTTTTACAAGGATTCTCATGGGAGAGTGTTTAGCAAGGTTAGATCTCATGGAATACAGGGAGAACTAACTGTTTTGCTAGATACGAAATTGGCTCAAAGGTGGGAGTCAGAGAGTGGAGGTGGAGTATTGCATTTCAGACTGGACCAGCGGTGTCCCACAAGGATCGGTACTGGGTCCACTGATTTTCATCATTTACATAAATGATTTGGATGCGAGTATAAGAGGTATAGTTAGTAAATTTGCAGATGACACCAAAATTGCATTTACAGTGGACAGCGAAAAAGGTTAGCTCAGATTACAACAGGATCTTGATCAGATGGGCCAAAGGGCCGAGGAGTGGCAGATGGAGTTTAATTTAGATAATTGTGAGGTGCTGCATTTTGGAAAGGCAAATCAGGGCAGGACCTGTACACTTAATGGTAAGATCCTGGAGAGTATTTCTGAACAAAGAGACCTTGGTTTGCAGGTTCATAGCTCCTTGAAAGTGGAGTTGCAGGTAGGCAGGTTGGTGAAGAAGAGGTTTGATATGCTTGCCTTTACTGGTCAGTGCATTGAGTACAGGAGTTGGGAAGCCATGTTGCACTTGTGCAGGAAATTGGTTAGGCCACTATTGGAATACTATGGTCAGTTCTAGTCTCCTTCCTATCGGAAAGATGTTGTGAAACTTGAAAGGGTTCAGAAAAGATTTACAAGGATGTTGCCAGGGCTGGAGGATCTGAGATACAGGGAGAGGCTGAACAGGCTGGATCTGTTTTCTCTGGAGTGTCGGAGGCTGAGAGGTGACCTTATAGAGGTTTACACAATTATGAGGGGCATGGATAGAGTAAATTGACAATGTCTTTTCCCTGGGGTCAGGGAGTCCAGAACTAGAGGGGCATAGGTTTAGGGTGAGAGGGGAAAGATATAAAAGAGACCTGAGGGACAACGTTTTCACGCAGAAGGTGGTACGTGTATGGAATGAGCTGCCAGAGGAAGTGGTGGAGGATGGTACAATTGCAACATTTAAAAGGCATTCGGATGGTTATATTAATAGGTAGGGTTTGGAGGGATATGGGCCGGGTGCTGGGAGGTGCGACTAGATTGGGTTGGAATATCTGGTCAGCAGGGGTGGGTTGGACCGAAGGGTCTGTTTCCATGCTGTACATCTCTATGTCTCTATAATATACTGCAATGCTCAGAATCTAAAATGAAAACAGAAGGTATTGGAGAAACTCAGCAGACGCATCCGTGGAGAGGGAAATAGAATTAATATTTTGAGTCCTGTATGACACTTTATTGAAATTAATCCTGCATCCTGCCTAGTTGTTTTGAAACTAGCCCCACAATCATAATTGATGATAAGTGTTGTCAAAGTCCTCCATTGTCATGTGGTTTGCTATTGTGGAAATAAATGATACAATGAAGACGCCTTGCTGAATTCATCAGGATCCCGACTTTCCATTCTCGATGGGTATCTGCCACACTAGCACACTCCCCTGGCACCCTATATAAACTGTACGCGCTCAATATGGCCTGAAGCAGACTTGATGAAGCAAATTGCCTCCTTTTGCTCTGATGTCTTATGGTCTTATACTCAAGACTTAGATAGTCAGATTGTTAATCAGGAAGGGAACCGAGCGTTCTGGGGAAAAGGCAGGAAAGTGAAATTTAGGGATATTAGAGCAGCTCTGATCTCATTGAATGGCTAAGCAGACTCGATGGGCCAAATACTCTGCTGTTGTTTCTATGTCTTATTGTCTTGTGGTCTTCTGGAATGTGAAAAACTGAAACAAATTTGTATTTGTGAAACACCTTTTCTTTAAAGAATACAGCAAATGCATTGTTTTACCCCGCGCTCCCTCAGGTTCATACGCAGTTAGTACTGGAGACCTAAAGTTTGAAAAAGCTGAAATTCTCTAACCAATCTATGCTGAGTTCATTGATTACTACTAGAGACTTATTTTAATTTTCCAATTGAGTTTAAGAACAATAGGTCAGTAGGCACTATTTCTACTATAAATAGAATTAGTGTTTTGCAGTATAATGAAGCAATATCAAATATTTTAAGGTTAAAGTACAGATTTAAGTTCAGTGTTTCAACAATCTAACAGTGGACTAGTAGTGTTAAGGTGGTTCTTCAGATGGCATGGACTGAAAAATATATAACCTCTTTTACCAAGTGATATATTACCTGTAATGGTGGCTTCTTTCAGTTACTTCTAATGATGCAGAACTATGAACTCTTACCCAAATTATTATCTACTTTTGACTGTCCTTTTCTCTACATAACGTTGATGAGCTTCATGTACGTTATTTTCTCAGCTTTCTGCTGTATTTTTTTCTCTGCACTTAAGAATTTTAGGTTATTTTATCAAACTTGCTTCTATTTTGATTCATGTCTTTATATCTTCTGGACTTGACTATTCCAACACATCCTTGATTACTCTCCCACCTTACACTGTCTGTATACTGGAAACTTCTGTGGTCAATAACATTCTGCAGGTCCCAGTCACCCAGCTCCTCTATGCTCACAGATTAACATTGGCTTCCTTTAGATCAATAGATCAATTTGAAAAAAGCTCATTCTTGTTTACAAATCTCTCAACGACCTTGCCCCTTTTCTGACTGTAATTTATTCTCGACCTATAACATATATAAACTCTGAAATACAGATAAACCCCCTCAATTCTTCCCTCCTGAATATTCCTGACATGCATCACTTCATTGCTGGCAGTTGCGCCATTAACTGCCAAGGTCCTAAGTTATAGGAATGCATCTCTGGACATCTCCTTTCCTCCTTACTTTCCTCCTTTAAGGCAGTCTTTAAAACCTGCCTCAGCTGCTTTACCATATCTTTATATGGTGAGGTTTCAAATGTTTGAGCCTTGATACCTTTTATTACATTGAAGATGCTATGTAGATAAAAGTTGTTGTTGTTGGTTTAAAACAACTTGATCTTTATTAAACTTGATAGCTTCAACTAGCCTTTATTGTTTGAGAGATAGAGCAGGGAAGTGATGCTGGAGTTGTATAAAACATTGGTTAAGCTAAAACTAGAGTATTGTGTGCATTTCAGGAATGACACCATTGAAGGGATAGATGTGGAGGAGATTTATCAGGATGTTGCCTAGGCTGGAGAGTCTCAGTCATTAAGATACATTAGACACATTGGGGTTGTTTTCCCCAGAGCAGAGGAGATTACAATGGCACATGATTGAGATGTAGGAAATTATGAGTGGAATAGACAGGGCAAACTTTTCCCCATGATGGAGAGATCAATGACGGGGGAGGGGGGCATAGATGCAAAGTAAGGGGCAAGAGGTTTAGAGGAGATGTGAGGAAATCGTTTTTCACTCAGAGGGTGTGGGAATCTGGAACTCTCTGCCTGTAAGGGTGGGAGAAGCTGAAACCCTCATCACATTGAAAAAGTATTGAGATGTGGCCTTGCAATTGCCAGGATATACGCGGCTATGGGCCAAGTGATGGAAAATGGGATTACAGGGGAACCTCAATTATCCGAACCTGATGGGCGGGCACTATTTCGTTCGGATAATTGATTATTCGGTTAATCAATTAAATGCTGTTCCTCTGGGGCTCAGAGTTTTTAAAGTCTGCTCCCTGTCGTCCAACACCGCCCCCACTCCATCTCCAGGGCAACCCGACTGTACACCAACAATAAGACTGCTGCTGTAGCTGCCTTTGTGGGGTACACACACACGCACACAGCCACATATTGCAACTTTTTGACAGGTTCCACTTTTGCCCTGTACAGGGCAATGTTGGAGACATTATCTGGGGAAGGCGGGGTTTAGGATACACCCCCATGTGGAACTCCAGGGTAAGTGTGGGTAGAGAGAGAGAGAGGGCGGCAGGTCAGTCATTTTGAGATGGTGCCTGTTTAATCACTGTAAACAAAAGACACAATCACAATTGGAAGCACGTCTTTGATGTAATGTTTCTATCCGGACCTCGAGATCCCCTTCGGATAATCCGATTTTTGGATAATTGGTATTTGGATAATTGAGGTTCCTCTGTAGTTAGGTGGTTATTTTTGAATGGCACTGATACGATGGGCTGAATGGCTTCTTTCTTGCTGTAGACCTCAATGACTCAATGACTCAAATAATGTTTAAAACTTTTCTTTCATCTTTTCATCATATTCAAAAGCTTTGTCATTTAGCAGAACGTTAAATATGTTAAACTTTACAAAGAATCCCAATTCATGTGACCTGACCAATCATACTCAAGTTGACCACAAAAATTATTTCAATGATGTTATCCAATTAACCAGGTCTAAGAAAGAAGAATTGCCAGACTTAAATTAGTTTAATTTCCAATAATCTGAATTGTCCTTTTTTCCAGTAGGTAAATGCTATGATAAAACTGACCCAGATACCATTCTCAGTAGAACTTGGTCCAATCTTACCAGACAAATGACTCCTCCACACAAATTTATTTTTGTTCTCTTGATGTTAGACAGCCAGGTTTCTTCAGGTATAAAGGTAATAATGGATGACATTGACTATATGCAATGTATATGAAATTGAAAGAATTAGCCATATTGGCACTTGTGCATATGTAAATCTTTGCTTTTCTAAGTGTTTCAAATTATCCATAAGCATGATGCTCATTCGATTAGAAGCTATCACCAAAGGGCTCCTGTGATGCGGTGGTGGTGTTGCTACCTCCGAGCAGTGGGAGTTTTGTTTAGTTCAGTTGACTGGCCAGCTAGTTTACAATACTGAGTGATGCCAACAGTGTGGGTTCAATATCTGCACCAGCTGAGGTTACCATAAAGGACTCTCACTCTCAACCTCTCCCCTCACCTGAGGCATGACACTTTAACAAGAATGCAGGACTATTAAGAATCTGTTAACAAGGCATATGGTGTGTTAAGTTTCATTTGTAAGAGGGATTGAGTTCCGAAGCCGCAATATCATGCTGCAACTATGCAAAATGCTAGTGCGGCCACACTTGGAATATTGTATACAGTTCTAGTCGCCATACTTCGGGAAGGATGTGGAAGCATTGCAAAAGGTGCAGAGGAGATTTACCAGGATGTTGCCTGGTCTGGAGGGAAGATCTTATGAGGAAAGGCTGAGAGACTTGGGTCTGTTCTCATTGGAAAGAAGAAGGCTAAGAGGGACTTGATAGAGACATACAAGATGTTCAGAGGATTAGATAGAGTAGACAATGAAAGTCTTTTTCCTCGGATGATGATGTCAGCTTGTACGAGGGGGCATAACTACAAATTGAGGGGTGATAGATCTAAGACAGACGTCAGAGGCAGGTTCTTTACACAGAGGGTGGTAAGGGCGTGGAATGCCCTACCTGCTAATGTACTCAACTCAGCCACATTAGGGAGATTTAAACAATCCTTGGATAAGCACATGGATGATGATGGGATAGCGTAGGGGGGACCAGCTGAGAATAGTTCACAGGTCAGTGCAACGTCGAGGGCTGAAGGGCCTGTTCTGCGCTGTATTGTTCTATGTTCTATGGTGACTTTACCATTTTACCTCCAGAGTTATGTAATAACATCTCTGAAAATGTTGATTAGAAAATATCTAGACGATGTCACTTATTGGATTTAATATTCTCACTATTAATACATGTAATATTGCAGACACATAAAATAAACTAAAACTTAGAAATGGCAAAAATACCTTTTGTGAAATAAATCACTGTGAAGTGCAGGTTGCTGAAGTTGTATTCCAAATAACAAAATCTGATAAGCAACAATGAAATGATTAGCCATTAACCTGTTTCTAGTTATATTTTAATTCATATTTTAACATTGATAACAGACAAACAGGTTCAAAGGGCTAGATGACCTCCCTCTGTTCTTGTATTCCTAGTTTTCACTGCTGTGATTCAAATTGTGTCTCTCATATCCATGTGAATGGAATATGATGCCTTTACTTCTTAACGTCTTGTCTGAAAAATGATGCTTCCAGCAATGCAGCTTTTCCTTAGAATGGCACTGGCGTGTCAGCTGAGACCATATGTGGAAGTAAGAGATGGAGCATGAACTTACAACATACTGACTTCGAGGTGAAAATACTAACACTAAAAATAAATATTTTTTTCTCTCTTAAAGCCTCAAACCAAGTACCACTGTGTACGGTTATTCTACAAATCGTGTTTCATATCAATGTGCAGCCCTTATGAATGGTCTTTATGGAAAGCTCAAATTTGTTTTATAAATCATTATGAAATTATATGTTTAATGGCAATGCCTAACTTTAATCTTATTATTAATGTAAAGTGAAATTTATGCTTTTTATAAGCAATTAAAATTGTTCTTCCATCAATTTCAGCTATAAAGTCTTGGGTTTACTGCTGCATGTGACAGACCCTGTTCACACTTGATAGAAAATATAATCTTTCTTCGGTGACCATTTCTTTATTAATGCTCTCGTGAAATTTTGTCAAATGCAATTTCCCATTTGCAAATCCAAGCTGGCTATATCTAATCACATCAGTATCAACTGGGTTGAAAAGTGTGGTGCTGGAAAAGCACAGCAGGTCAGGCAGCATCCGAGGAGCAGGAGAGTCAACCTTTTGGGGACTCAACTGGGTGTCTATTTATCCCATTGTTTAAATAGATTCTATAAATTGGTCCTTTCCATCCACGTTATCCAAACCCCACAAAATTTTGTACATCTCAAACAAATCTCCCCTGAGTTTCCTTTGTTCCAAGGAGAACTTATTCAAACTTTCCTCATAGTTAAATTTCTGGCAGCATCCTCATGGATCTCCATGTGAATACCCTCTCTGGTACAATTCTATCCTTCTGTAAAGAGGTGTCCAGAACTGCACTAGACTGCTCATGTTGAGGAATAACTAATAATATATGCACACATGCACTGTCTATTGCCCTGCCCAAGTACTTTTCTTAGGTTGACCAAAGGAACCCACGGAAATGAATGCTCTTAACTTTAAATTAGAAAATGTTAAGAATTCTAAACATATGGAGAAACTATTTCTAGTAGTGATATTTGCCCATTAGAAGAATCATTTTGTTAATTATCAATTTGTTGATCTGTCATTCATTTTTCCTTATAAAAGGTGTTACAAAATTGATTAGAAACCCTAGAGTGTGGGGACAGACCATTTGGCCCAACAAGTCACACCGACCCTCCAAAGAGTAACCCACACAGACCCATTTCCCCTAACGTATCACTCTACATTTCCCCTGACTAATGTACCTAACACTATGGGCAATTCACCTGACCTGCAACATCTTTGGACTGTGGGAGGAAACCCACACAGACACGGGGAGAATGTGCAAACTCCACACAGACAGTTGCCCAAGGCAGGGATCGAAAGTGGATCACTGACATTGTGAAGCACCATGCCACCCCAATTGATGAAATTGATGAAAGAACGGTATTAATTGCTTATAAAAAGCATAAATTTCACTTAATATTAATAATAAGATTAAAGGTTGGCATTGCCATTGAACATATAATTTTATAAAGATTTACTTTTCTTTGTTTTATAAAACAAATCTGAGTTTTCCATAAAGAACATAAAGACCTTTCATAAAGGTTGCACATTTATAATGAACACATATCAGTTATTTTATTTATAAATATAATCCTTTTTTTTATAATATAATGAAAGCCCAAATTGTTGCTAAGTTTTACAATCCTGAAGATGTTCATATTTTCAATATGTCAGCGTATGTGTACATAAAGCTCATGCATGAGTGATGGCCTGACCAGACAAGGATGTCAACCAACTAGCAATTGCAAAACTACCATGTTTTCCATTCCAAACATTACTATTGCAAAAGACCGTGGACTCTGATCATCCTTTGGTGCTTTAACCAGGGATTCATCAGTTATCTGTGATCTTCAACAGATTGACCCACCATAGACAAAACTTGGCATGATTATGTTAATTTCTGACATTTACATATGGAAGTTTCTGTGGGAATTGCTGAATAGCAATCAGAGCAGGAATATCGTCCAAGGTTGCATCTAATCTACAAGCCATTGAGGTAAAATGTTTCACTGACACCCCTCTCCCGTCTGAGGTCAGCTAATTCGATACAGAGTGGACATTAAACTTGGTAATCTTTTGGTCTAGTTAGCTCAACTACTCCGACTGACTTTTTTCATGATTTGGAAAAAAGCAAAAGATCTCTGATTTAACTGTATACCTAGAAACTCGTCAATTAAGGCAAGGCAGTGAAATTATGGTAATATCACGATAATTGTGGTGATGTCACAGAGTCTCTAATGTTCTTGTGACATGGATTTGAAACTTACAATGGCAGATGGTGAAATATGGATTCAATAGAGATTGAAATTAGTGGAAAAAAGCCTGTCCAATTGTGACCATCGCTGATTTTGTAAGCTCCAGTCTGATTCACTCATATTTTAGGGAAGAAAATCTGCAATTACCTGATTCTCGACCAATACAATTGTTATTGATTCTTAACTGCCCTCTGAATTGGCCATTCAGTTCAAGGGTAGTAAGGGATGGGCTATAAATGCTGGTCCAGCCAATGATACCCATATCCCATGAACAACTAATAAAAAAATACAAAGTTCTGACCAATATAACAATGAATAAAAGCTCATGTTGCAAAATTGCAACAACTTCCATAATAAGCATCACTTCATTAATGATAACATTATAGAAACCTACGGCTGACAGTTAAAAAGTCATTTACATGGAAATATATGTAAATAACATTTCAGTTAAAAAAAGCAGAAATCTTAAGTAAAGTTTGTAATATTCCATTTAGATGGTAATTTACTGGAACAGTTTTGAGATGTAATATATTTGCATTATTCCTGATTAAGCCTGGAAAATCATAATGGTAATTTACGTTTCTCCTTGCCCATAAACAGCTATAGGCACTTTTGTATTAGTAAAATCCTCTCAAATAATTGAATAGTTGAAAGACATTCTAAAGAAAACTATTTTAAGTGAAAATCGATGACTATGACTCCCAAATATGTTTAGTCAAAATGTTTTCCTCATTTTTGTTTCCTCATATATGTTTGCCTTTCAAGATGTACTTGAAAAGTAAAAAATGAAATATTGCATTTAATCGGCAACTTCGATAAACTCAAAGCACCCCCAAAACACTCTACACCCAATGAAACAGTTTATGAAGCACAATTGCTATTGTAATGTCTGAAACATGGCACGCAGTTTGCACAAAGCAAGTTCCCTCAAACCCAATGTGATAATGACCAGATAACCTACTTTAGTAATGTTGACAGAAATATAAATATTGAACAGGGGAAAGCCCTGCTTTTTAAATGTCATCAGATGATTTTTAATGTTTACCAGAGGGATACCTGTCATGATATCTTGTTTCAAGTATCTCCAATATTACATTTTCAGCTCAAGTCACTGAAATGTAATGCTCAACATTATGAGAATTGAGAGAGCTATATTAAGCTAACGTTCACTTCTGGGCAGTGATTGCTATATTATAGAAAGTTGTATTTTAGTCGTTCTTACATGTTATAAGTCAATAAGGTTTAAAGTAATTAATTCATTGGTATAATGCTTGAATGTTGCTGGAAAGAGAGACACATTGGCAGCATTTTTTTGTCTTGCACTTAACAGGCCCATAGCTAGATGTCAAAATTTGAATAATCAATAAAGATTTAATGGCATTGTAATACACTACAGTTTTCCTTTGCTTCTGTAGAGCCTCATATTGTAAGAAGAGAAATGAGCAATGTGATGAGTCATACCATCTGTGGGAATTGAAAGTATGTAATGTGAGAAAATGTTGAGGGAATTCATTTGAATTTTTTAACAAAGAGACGAATCTGAAGTCATCACTGTTTCCATGGCTACACGTCTCTTAGTTTCTCTTTCAGTTTTTTTCCATATTATATAAAGTTGTTACAATGCTTGTGCATCACCCTTCACAGCAACCACTAATCCTGGGTTTGGTAGATGGCTTTCAGCCGGGTGTTCGCCCTGCCACTAGCCCTCCCCAATTATCCAGGCTGGGATGATCCCTGATACACATTGACTTACAATTGCTCTTTTTAATAGCCAACGTATTCTAAAACTGGAAGTGGAACTGAAACCAATGGTCAGCAGCAGGAGAGCTACAATTGGAAGTTCTCCACCTCTCCATTTTTATGACTAGCAATGGAATTAGAAGAAGAAAATTATTTACAAATGCAAAGAGATCAGTTACCATGGCACCAGGACTAAGAAGTGAAGGCAGACAAATATTGTCATCAAAAAGTTAACAAAACATAGGAAGATGGAAAGGTACAGAATACAGGTGGCCAGTATGAAAAGTTAAGCTCCCAGTTGCCAAATATCTTTTAAATCCTCCTGAAAGTATTAAAAACAAGCTTCCACCACTAACATCATTTTGCATTCTCAGTATAAAGCAATGATGTTTAAACAATGTTCAGACCACATCAGGCATACCTGCAGAATGGTGTGTTAACCAAACATTCATGTGGCTTGATTAGCTCCCTTTTAGTTTTTTAAGTGTTCCAATTTGAAAATAACCATCAGCAAAGCTTTAGTTTTTAACAAAGTCAAAGGTTAATTCATTAGACAACTACTGCTAAAAGTGAATCAGTTGAAAAGTGACCCAGTTATTAACTAAAATATGCATTCAAAGGTGGATAATTGGTCAAAGGTACCTATGATGATGAAATTTAATTCACAGGTTATAGTTGTAGGACTGTTACTTGTTTTTTTCTGAGGTGAAGGCATTAAAAATATGAAGTGAGAATTCAGCAGCTGTGAGGAATTTCTGAAGTTGTCCAAACAGATGTTTCCCCGACAGATGGACTTAGCAAGAAGGTTCTGATAGGGAGTGGACGGGTTGGACCGAAGAGTCTGTTTCCATGCTGTATACCTCTGTGACTCTATGATTCTACTGCCTGCAGGATATGGTCCTTGGTAGTCTGGTTCAGCTGAGCTTAAAACAAAACAAAGAACTGCAGATGCTAGAGTTCTGAAACAAAAACTGAAACTGCGAGTGAAGCCCAGCAGATCTGACAGCATCTGTAGGGAGAAGCAAAGTTAATGTCTCAGGTCAGTGACTTTTCTTCAGAAACAGAATCCTTTAGCTGTTTGCCGCCTTCCATCTCCCTGTTGAGAATCCTCTTTTTCTCAGAATCCCTACAGTGTGGAAACAAGCCTTTCGGCCCAATACGTCCACACTGAACCTCTGCAGAGTAACCCACCCAGACCCATTCCCCTACCCTATACTTAATCCTGACTAATGCACCTAAACTACACATCCCTGAACACTGTGGGCGAGTTAGCATCACCAATTCACCTAAGCTGCATATCTTTGGATTGTGGGAGGAAACCAGAGCACCCGGAGGAAACCCACACAGACACAGGGAGAATGTGCAAACTCCACATGGAGGGTTGCCCAGAGCTTGAATCAAACCTGGTCCCCAGTGCTATGAAGCAGCAGTGCTAACCACTGAGCCATCGTGCCACCCAAAGTTCTTCTTGGTGTTTTGATCAATATTGTGATTCACAGCCTGTATTATTCAAATCAAAACTATATGTGACTGATCTTCCTAAACTGTGGAAACATGCCCCCATATTGTGTAACAGAACCAAGCAACATCTTTCAACCAAGGTAATTAACTTTTACCTTTCTCAGCAGGTAGATTGGATGGTTCTCATTGTCAAGCTCCATGAACTAGGATGAATTATTCACACATTCTGGAGAACCACTGTCAGAGCACTTCTGTTTACCCCGTCAAATGGTCCTTGAATTTCAAAAAATCTCTTGTGATTCCCTCCAATAAGAACAGTTTAGTCTCAAACCAGCTCAATCTATAAGAGTGGTCATGTGACATCTGAAAGCCATTCTGGAGGATTCTGTGCCAATTTTAAAGGCAGATTAACATTTTCTACAAATTATGTAATATTGTAATTACACAGTTGTAACAACAGTCAATGCATTTTCTCTCAACACTTCCTAACCCCTAAATATTGAGTCTCTACCCCTTGATTCGAAGTGTCTGAAAATGTTCAACATTGTATCAGTGTTCAAATTATCATTTCAGTTAAGGATATGGAATACTTAAGAACAATTTTTCCTTAGTTTTCTCTTCTTCAAAGTAAGCATACAGAAGTGCTTCAAACCTCCTCATAGTTCAACGCCTGAAGTTACGTGTCAATCTGCAGTTTTGTGCATTAGTTCCAAAGTTGGAACATTCTTGCGTTAGTGTAACAACTACAATTATACAATGACGTAGAATGGATTCAAAAGCAACAAAATACATTTATGGACAGAAAGGGGAAAAAAGAAGTTGTGAAGGCAAGTACCTGGATGTGGAAGTCTGCAAATAAGCAAATATGTATGTTTGATGTAATAGATTTTCTGTACTGGAGAAATTCTTATTTCTTACTTGGACAAAGATCTTCACTGCAAATGTTGCAATGCTATTCTCTGTTACTGGACCTTGCGATGAATACACTGTTCCAAAATTACAAAATTCTGTTACAGACCTGGAACATATTGCATAGCTATCAGAAACACAGGTACTAGAAGTTGGTGGGAAAACCATCCCCTACAAGTTCCACACCAAGCCACTCATCATCCTGACTTGAAAATTTATCTCCATTCCTTTACTGTTGCTGAGTCAAAATCCTGGAATTCCCTCCTTAAGGGCACTGTGGTTCAACCCACAGCACATGGACTGCAGCGGTTCAAGAAGGCAGCTCACCCCCAACTTCTCAAAGGCAACAAGGAACAGGCCAGTAGATAATGGCCCAGCCAATAACACCATGGGTGGCGTGGTGGCTGCCTCACAGCACTAGGGACCCGGGTTCAATTCCTGTCTCAGGCAACTGTCTGTGTGGAGCTTGTACATTCTCCCCGTGTCTGCGTGGGTTTCCTCTGGGTGCTCTGGTTTCTTCCCGCAATCCAAAAGATGTACAGGTCAGGTGAATTGGCCATGCTAAATTGCCCATAGCATTCATGGATGTGTAGGTTGGGTGCATTAGTCATGGGATGCGTGGAATAATAGGGGTTGGGGAATGGGTCTGGGTGGGATACTTTTCGGAGGGTCAGTGTGGACTTGTTGGGCCAAATGGCCTGTTTCCACACTAGGGATTCTATAATACATCCCATAAATGAATTTTTAAAAAGTTATTTGCAGTATCAATACCAAAAATCTAGAAACAACAATGATAATAATATTTTATATTAATATATAAACAAACCTTAAAGAGATTTGTATGTAATTGTAGTATAGTGTGAGAATTAGAGTCAGACCATTTAGGAGAGATGTTAGAAAGCACTTTGACACATAAAGGGTGGTAGATGTTTGGAACTCTCTCCCACAATTGCAGTCGATGTTGGATCAGTTGTTAATTTTAAACTTAACATAGATCAACTTTTGTCAAACAAAAATATTAAGCAATAATGGCCCAAGGCCGTTATATGGAGTTAGGCCTCAGATCAGCTATGATCTCACTGAATGGTGGAACAGGCTTGAGGGGCTGAACGGCCTGTTCCTGTGCCTATGTGTTCCTTTATAGACCACTTTATGGATACTAACACTTGCATTTTCAGAAAATATCTCCTCCCTGGTTGTTAACGTGTATCAAGAATTTGACCATCAAAGTTCTGACAGTGGTTTGAATAAGTTAAATGCTCCCAAGTTGATCTGGGTTCCTACTAGAGGGTACTTTTATAACTGCCTTCTGCCATTCGACTTATGCAAAAACTTTCTTTTGGCGTTACAACGCAATTTTGGCTGGGCGTTGATGTTGAATTGACAATAAAATGCAGCAGATTGATCATGGATTTAACTCTTAAGCATACTGGAGCAAGATTTCTGAGTCCAAATTTGCCAAATACTTTTCCTTAAATTCCATTCCATTGTTCATAATTTCAAAATGCTCAAAAAGTATGCACTAACCCTAATCAGAACTCTATCACAAGTCTATCTGATAAATCTTTCTTTTAATGTTGGAAGAATACAGGTATTAACATTTCCTAACATTAAATGTTATCTGTATGAAGAGAGAAATGCTGTGTATCTGTAAAAACATGTATCCACATCCACCATATTCAATAAATACCAAATAAATATTCAAAAAATACCAAATTGACACCAATAGTTGCATTAATGCAGCAATCAGTACAATCTCAGGTGGACAGAAAACAAAACATAGCTGATTCTGAACATTCAAAACACAAACAGAACATGCTGCAGACAGCATTTGGACAGTTCTCTCTTAGACTTGTTATGGAATGTTCCTAAATCAAGGATATTGAAAAAAGTAGCATCAGTCTGAAAGAGTAATTTGGTACTATCTGTTCACAGAATGTCAAAGCCAACTTGTGGTTGATAAGTTTCTCAAGAAAAATAATATAAATCAAGGCTTTGTCTCATGAATTATAAAATAGAATAATCAAAGGGATATGGTGAGCCTAAACAAAATGAACAAGACCTTGGTAAAAACATTGCAATATTCGGCTCCACACTTTACAAAAGCAATTGAGTGGGTATCATTTAAATTCAATAAGCTATTGCCACCTTCAGGGAAGTACAAAGAGAGAAAAGGACATAAAAAGTGGATTTTTTTAAAAAATTCCATTAATGCCGAGTACAGTTCCTTATAACACAGATGAGGCAGGGTAGATTGAAGCAGACTGTCATCAATAGTTGATGGGTCAAAATTGATGGCCACATACACAAAATTGAAAGTGAGGACGTTGAGCTGAGGGCAAGGGAATTTGTGCAGAGAAGTTTGAGAAAGGGTGAGAATTCATTCCAAATTCACTTGCTGAGGCAAAAATATGGCAATAATGAAGATTGAGTTCTGAATCCTAAAGACAAGCAAATGCATAATGAATAGCAGTAGCATGGGAAATACCAAGGACCAGCCTAGAGTGCCAGTCCACCAGCCCCTTTAGATAGTGAGACAGGTAGAAATGGTGGTTAAGAATACATATGGATTATTCACCTTTCTTAGCCAAGGCACAAATCTGAAGAGCAGAGAGGTGATGCTGGAACTGTACAAAACATGAAGCCACAACGAGAGTATTGTGTGCAGTTTTAGAACCACCATTATAAGAGGGATGTGATTGCACTGGAGAGGGTGTGGAGAGTTTGTTATAAAGAGAGATTGGACAATCGAAGGTTGCTTTCCTCAGAGCATTGGAAACTGGCGTGGTGGGTGGGGGAGGGAGGGAGGTGCGGGGGGTGGGGAGACATAATTGAGGTATCTAAGATTATGAGGTATATAGATAAAGTATATAGATAAAGTATATAGGAACGAATTTTTTACCCTTGATTTAAGATTACCACAGATTTAAGATAGGGGCAGGAGGATTAAAGAAAAACTTTAGTCATTGAGCAGGTTGTGGGAAATGTTATTAGGACTTCTGCCTTCAGAATGATAGAGGCAGAAGTCCTAATAACATTTAGTTTTAGATGTACACTTGTGATGCCAAGAAATACAAGGCAATGCATCAAATTTGACTTGACCAGCGCAGACTTGATGGGTCAAAGGGCTCTGTCTGAGCTATAGACCTCAATGTCGCTGTTGGTTGGAAAGCTGAATAAAATAAAAAAAGGTTTACAGTAAAGGAATCTGGCAACAGGATCATAGAATTCTTACAATGGGGAAGCAGGCCATTTAGCCCATCTAGTTCACACTGACCTGCTAAAGAGCACCCCAGACACACCCCCCCTGAAACCTTGCATTTCCCTCATGGCCAATTCACCTAGCCTGCACATCTTTGGACTCTGGGAGGAAGCCCAAACAGACACAGAATGAACATGCAAGCTTGATACAGTTTCCCAAGAGTGGAATCAAGCCCAGGTCCCTAGTACTGTGAGGCAGCAGCACTAGCCACTGAGCCACCATGCCTCCCAATGCTCAGTATGTGTTAAGGTCAAATGCTGGTAAGAAATAGCTTTAATAGAATATATCTCTGTTCTATTTTCTCAATACTGTACTTCTATAAAAGGGACACTGTCTTCATTAAAAACGTTAATACACATTTACTCTGTTTGAGAAGGAGAAAATCAAAAAGTTAGTAGGAATGATATGTTTGCAATGTCACAAACTGAATGAATGATGTAGGGAGTTCATAATTTCATTATTGTTATCCATGGATTCTGAAATCAAAAGACTGCAATATTCTACTTCTTGTGATAAAGATTTGACCTTCTGTATTTCTACAGCCAACATGCAAATAGAATTTCTATACAATGCTTCAAGTAAGGAAATCTTTTCCTTAATCATTGTTTTACTGGACTACTGTATTTTATTTATCAACCTGATCAGAAATGTTATTACACACCTATAGAGAAGGTAAGACGTGAACCTGGGGTTCCTGACACTATGACTGCACCACAAGAGAACCTTGCCAGTTTGCACAAACTTAGATCGATATTGACTTGCTGGCATCAGGTGTGATTATTTTCACATGTATCTTCCCAGTGAATCTGGTGGGGGTGGGGGTAGGGGTAATGAGCTACCTATTTGCCCCTTTCCAGAAGGAGGCACTGCAGCAATGAATCATCTTCCAGTGAGTCAACACTGGGGAACTTATAGCATGATAGAGGTCAGCAGTATACTAAATTAACAATTCAATCTCGGAATACAGAATAATATTTAAATTAAACTTGTTTCATTTCAATCAAATAAATTTTGGGATGGCACAGTGGCTCAGTGGTTAGCACTGCTGCCAAACAGCACCAGGGACTCAGGTGTCAATTCCCACCTCGGGCAACTGTCTGTATGGAGTTTGTGCATTCTCCCTGTGTCTGCGTGGGTTTCCTCTGGGTGCTTTGGCTTTCTCCCACAAACCAAAGATGTGCAGGTCAGGTGGATTAGCCATACTAAATTGTGCATAGTGTTAGGTGCATTAGTCAGGGGTAAATATAGGATAGGGGAATGGGTCTGTGTGGGTAACTCTTTGGAGGGTTGGTGAGGACATGTTGGGCTAAATGGCCTGTTTCCATACTGTAGGGAATCTAATCTAAAATGGGGTTTTCATTCCAGACTAAGACACACGGGAATGATGATCCAAAGATAATTCAGACACCAGTGAGGAAAAGGAGCCAGATTTTCACTTAGCCGTTTGTGGTTTGATTGCCCAATTTTGCTCTTGTGTATCTCCGATTCCAATGTTTAATATGCAAATCTGAGTGATTAATCTGAGTGTCAGTGTAGGCTTGATGGGCTAAATGACCGCTTTCCACATTGTAGGGATTCTATGATTCTTTAGCTAATGTCTTGCCTTGCTATCACGGTAATTTCCTCTTTTAACCATCAATCTACTCCACTGCCTTCTCCTCTTTGTCATTCCAAAATCTCCATGCCCCTGGATATTCAGTTCCCATCCCTGGTCAGCCTGCAGCCATGTCTTTGTAATCCTGACTATATAATTCATATTTCACCTATTTGCTTAATCAATTGATCCATTCTTCTATAGTGAATGCTCTGTGCTTTAAGGCTCCTCTTTTTATTATTACTTGTCTAGTTCCCATTGTTTTTCACTGTGGCCTTGTTTGATCTTGACCTTTGATTGTATGTCTTTATCCCTTCTCTTACTCTCCTTTCTGTCTTGTTCTTGTCATTGATTTCACCTTCTCTGATTAGAGGTCTATAAAATCATGAGTCACGCAACGCCAGATTATAGTCCAACAGGTTTATTTGAAATCATAAGCTTTCAGAGCCCTGCTCCTTCATCAAGTATAACATGGCGTCATGTGACTTCTGACTTTGTCCACCCCCAGTCCAACACCAGTGCCTCCATGCAATAAAATCTAGGCCAAGGTAAGGTAGGTAGCCAACAGCTTCTCCCCATGGTGCGGAATCTGAAACTAAAGGGCATAGATTTAAAGTGAGAGGAGTTGAGAGGAGTTTATGGGGTTTATGGGAGTTTATGGGGGCAATTTTTTCACACACAGGGTGGTGAAAGCCTTGAATAGGCTGCCAGAGATAGTGGTGGAAGCAAGTTCAATTTTGTCATTTAAGAAACATTTAGACATGTGCATGGATGGGAGAGGTATGGAGCAATATAGACCAAACACAGGCACATAGGGCTAGTTTAATTGTGAAAACTGAATAGCATGAGCAAGTTGGGCCAAAGGGTCAACCTCAGTCATGGGTAAGATCCTAGTGTCCATTATGAAGGATGCGATCTGAATACTTGAAAGTGTGTGGTAAAAAAGGGCAAAGTTAACTTTGTTTCATCAAGGGGAGGTCATGCCTGACAACTCTGAGAGTTCTTTGAGGGACAGGATTTACATGTATTTGGAAAGGCAAGGATAAGGGATAGTCAACACAGCGTTGTGTGTGGGAAATTTTGTCTTACTAATATGATTGAGATTTTTGAAGTAGCAAAGAGGGCAGAGCAGTGGGCATACTTTTTTTGGAAAATAGCTATTTGGATACAGAACTGGCTCAAAGGTAGAAGACAGAGGGTGGTTGTGGAGGGTTGGTTTTCAGACTGGAGGGCTGTGACTAGTGGTGTGCCACAAGCATCAGTGCTGAGTCCACTGTTTTTCATCTTTTACATAAATGGTTGGGATGTGAGCATAGGAGGTAAAGTAACTAAGTTTACAGAAGACAACAAAATTGGAGGTATAGTGGACAGCGAGAAGGTTACCTCAGTATAACGGAATCTTGATCAGATGAGCCACTGGATCTAGGAGTGGCAGATGGAGTTTAATTTAGATAAATATTAGTGTTGCATTTTGGAAAGGCAAATCAGGGCAGGCTTATACATTTAATGGTAAGGTCCTCGGGAGCGTTGAACAAAGAGATCTTGCAGGTTCATAGTTCCTAGTGGAATCACAGGTAGATAGGATAATGAAGAAGGCGTGTGTCTGCTTTTCTTTCTTGGTCAGAGTATTGAGTATAGGATTTGGGAGGTCACGTGCCGGCTGTACAGGACATTAATTAGACCACTTTTGGAATATTGCGTGCAATTCTGGTTTTCCTCCTATTGGAAGGATGCTGTGAAACTTGAAAGGGTTCAGAAAAGACTTACAAGCATGTTGTCAGGGTTGAGGGTTTGAGCTATAGGAGAGCCTGACTAGGCTGAGGCTGTTTTCCCTGGAGCATCAGAGGCTGAGGGGTGTCCTTAATGGTTTAGAAACTCATGAGGGGCATGGTTAGGATGAATAGACAAGGTCTTTTCCCTGGACTGGGTGAGTCCAGAACGAGAGGGAATAGGTTTAGGGTGAGAGGGGACAGATATAAAAGGATTTAAGGGACAGCTTTTCACGCAGAGGGTGGTGCGTGTGTGGAATGAGCTGCCAGAGGAAGTGGTGGAGGCTGGTACAATTACAACATTTAAAAGGCATCTGGATGGGTATATGAATAGGAAGGGTTTAGAGGGATATTAGCAAACTATGCTGGCAAATGGGCTGTGATTAGGATAGGATATCTGGTCAGCATGGACGAGTTGGACCGAAGGGTCTGTTTCTGTGCTATACATCTCTATGACTCTATGACTCTAATTCTGTCAGTGACCTAATTTTCAAAGTGTTTTCCAGTTCAACAAATGATAACACCAAATTACAGAGAATATACAAGACAGGAAGAGGTCATTCACCCATCTGGTCCATCTTGGCTCTGTGCTTCACTGTAGTATGCTCCCAATCCTCGTCATTTTAAGGATAAATCCCAGCTTCATTTCTCCTCCATGTGGCCATCCTGCTACTCCTTAAATGCAACTAAACAATGCACCCAGAACTATATAGATACTCATTCCTCCTCCCCTTAAAAGAATCAAGTAAATATTCTGAAGAAGGGTCACTGGATTCAAAGCGTTAACTCTGCTTTCACTCTCTGCTGAGTTTCTCGAACAATTCCTGTTTATGTTTCAAGTAAGTGCTGGGATTACTTTCCTATACAATTCCAATTTGCAATAACATATTTCCCTAACATTTATTGTTAAGCATCATATTCCAGAGAAAAGCTGGAAATACATTCCGATTTAGTTTGGAATGACTTAATTATTTCTGTCCATGTCTGCTCACATATTATTTCCAATTGGCTTCAGAGTCTACTAGTCAAAATTTGTCTCAATGAAAACTGTACTCAATATTGTTTTTGAAAGTACATTTTGAATTTAAAAGAAAGACCTAAAACATGGGTTAAGCCCTGAAATGTGCTAGGGTCCTCATGAGAAGTGTTATTCTACTAAAATTCCAGTTCCATTTCAGAGTTTAAAAATGAAACACAGCAGGAATTTGCCAAGACAAGGAACATAACTGTGTGTGCAAGATGAGTAGTTGAAATGAACAGAAAGAATTCTGATCTCCCTGCGATAGGAAAGATGTTATTAACCTTAAAAGTGTTCAGAAATGATTTAGATTACTTACAGTGTGCAAACAGGCCCTTCAGCCCAACAAGTCCACACCAACCCTGGAGGAAGAACGCCTCATCTTCTGCCCCATCCTCCTCTCATTTATCTCTCCACCCTTCAGGCACTCAGCCTGTATTCCTGATGAAGGACTTTTGCCCGAAATGTCGATTTTCCTGCTCCTCAGATGCTGCCTGAACTGCTGTGCTTTTCCAGCACTACTCTAATCTAGAATCTGGTTTCCAGCATCTGCAGTCATTGTTTTTACCACACCAACCCTCCAAAGAACAACCCACCCAGACCCATTCCCCTACATTTACCCCTTCACCTAACACTACAGGCAATTTAGCATGGCCAATTCACCTGACCTGCACATCTTTGGACTGTGGGAGGAAACCAGAGCACCCGGAGGAAACCCACGCAGACACGGGAGAATGTGCAAACTCCACACAGACAGTTGCCCAAGGCAGGAATTGAACCCGGGTGTCGGGCACTATGAGGTAGCAGTCCTAACTGCTGTGCCACCGTGCCACCCAGGGTTGGAAGATTTGAGCTGTAGGGAGAAGTTGAATTGGCTGGGTCTGTTTTCCCTGGAAATAAGAGGCTTAGGGGTGACCTTATAGAGGTTTATAAAACAATGAGGGGCATGGATAATAAATAGACAAGGTATTTTCCCCAAGGGAGGAGAGTCCAAAACTAGAGGGCATAGGTTTAGAGTGAGAAGAGAAAGGTTTAAAAAGGACCTAAGGGCAACTTTTCACACAGAGGGTGGTGGGCATGGAATGAGCTGCCAGATGAAGTGGTGGAGGCTGGTACAATTGCACTTAAAAGGCATCTGGATGGATATATGAATAGAGTCCATAGAATCCCAACAGTGTGGGAACTGCTCATTCAGTCCAACAAGTCCACAGGGACCCTTAACGGTATCCCATCCAGACCAAACCCCTAACTTTGCCCATGTCTAACGCACCTAACCTACTACACACATCGCTGAGCACTATGGGTAATTTAGTAAGTGTTTAGAGGGATATGGGCCAAATGCTGACCAATGGGACTAAATGAATTTAGGATATAGGCATTGGACATTCCTATGGATAATAATGGAGCAGTGTAGGTTGGATGGGCATCAGCTGTAACGTTCTGTGATACCTGTTCGGCATGGACGGGTTGGACCGAAGGGTCTGTTTCTCTGTGACTGTGTAATTATTTTCACACAGTTAACAATCGGTGGTGGGGACTGCAGGTGCAATAGAAGCAGCTGCTGACAAAAATGACCAACTGAAGGTCAGTTATAATGTAGCATCAACTCAAAATCAGCGCGAAACCCAACGCCTTGAAAATTCCGTTTTGTTTCTTTCTGTGGTTGAATTTGCAGGTTTATCCAATGGCGTTTTTATCACCACACACGTATTCCCTGATTTTAAAGAGAGGTTCTGTCTATTTCTACACTATTTTAATGTATTTATTTGCTCCCTAGAATGAGTAAATGAAAACTAATTTGTGTTATCTCAGAATCAATTACTACAAATGCTGGAATCTGTACTGAAACCAACAAATGCTGGAGATCACAGTGGGACAGGCAGCATCCATAGAGAGAGAGAGAGAGCTAACATTTCCAGTCTAGATGACTCTTTATAAATCAGACATTTAAGAATGGTACATACAAAATCCTTTAAATGATTCCTTCAACTTCAATTCTGGGAGGGGTTAGATGAACTATAGCAAATTCCTGCCTGTACATTTAAGTCTGACATGCACAAACAATCCAGAGACTGACCTGACTGGGAGTTAAGCTGGATTTTTATTTTGTCTTATTTCTGTGCCCTCTAGCATGGGTTTCGCCAGTTCACTTCCCCGGGCCAACGGTACAAACCTGAAGGGAAGAATTTGGAAGTGAAAATGGTAACTGAGTCAGGACCGCGCTCTCGCTACTGTAACAGGCGCTTAACTTTTGAACTTTCCAGGGCAAAAAAAAATATGCCTTTATATTTCCGGGGCCCGTCGAGTAATTTAATTGTGAAAATATAAGCTGTAAGGGGGAAGAAAGAACATGTTCATGATGGGAAATCCTTCCATAGGACTCTCTCAGAATCCAACCGCAAGGGTTCAGGGGACCCTGGTTAAAAAAGCAAAACCGAATGAAAGTGGCGCCAACCCTACCCCCAAAGGAAAATCCAATTTGAGATGACTCTATTGTTAACCAAATTGGTCTGAATTTAATGGAACTAGTTACACACTTCCGAAGAACTATGGAGACTCTGAATCACTTACCTCGGGCGGCACAGTGGCTCAGGGGTTAGCACCCGGGTTCAATTCCAGCCTCGGGTGAGTGTGCGAAGTTTGCACATTCTCCCTGTGTCTGCGTGGGTTTCCTCCTACAGTCCAAAGTTGTGCGGGCCATGTGAATTGGCCATGCTAAACTGCCCATAGTGATAGGTGCAGGAGTGGGTTTTCGGAGGGTGGGTGTGGGATTGTAAGAAATCTAATGTTGAATCTGCTGATTCTCACCTTGGTGTTCCTCTCAAACCCTGGGAAGTTTTAACATATTTTGGGGAACATACAGCATGGAAATAGACCACATAAACTGACCTTCCGCCGTGGCGTTAAATCTGCCTTTCCACCTACTTTGGAGAGTTGCACTTCAGTAGCGCCTTCAGGATGTGCCAAAACAAAGCACGAACCGCGGATGCTGGAAACCTGAAATAAACACAGTGAGTGTTGGAGAATCTCAGCAGGTCTGGCAGCATCTGTGAAGAGAGAAAACACAGAGACAATGTTTCGGGTCCAGTGACCCTTCTTCAGGAACGAAAATAGAAATTGCTGGAAAAGCGCAGCAGGTCTGGCAGCATCTTTGGAGAGAAATCAGTTAATGTTTCGCGTCAAGTGACCCTTCCTCAGAACTGGTGGGAGCGCGTTTTCATGATGTGCCGATTCGCTTTGCAACTGGTGAAAGATCTCTGAAGGGCTGTAATGTAGAAAGGGGACAAATATCTCTGTTATCATTCAGAAATCGGACCATCCAGAGGAATAGACCAGCACACTCGAATCGGCGAAGGGACTCTCTGGGTAAAAACAATGACTGCAGATGCTGGAAACCAGATTCTGGATTAATGGTGCTGGAAGAGCACAGCAGTTCAGGCAACTAACCTGTGAGCGAGTCTATCCCAAACCTTGGTCAGACATTGGTTACACAATGATTCGTTACACAAATTACTGTCAGCCAAGGACTCTAGTATTACAGTGGTTGTGCGTGCCCTCTGAGCCTGGGGTCTGGGTTCAAGTAATACCTGCTCCAGACATGTGTTATTATTTTTGTTTAAAAAAAATCTCCCAAAATGGCACGAACTGTGAAAATTTTGGCTTGAAATATTGAGTCGATTCTGTCGATTGTTTTCGGTCATTTCCAAGGAACAGTTTTTGTTGGAACAAATTACTATAGATGTTGGAATCTGTCCTGAAAACAATATTTTAAAAATGCTGGAGATCCCAGTGGGTCAGGCAGCATCCATGGAGAGAGAGAGAGAGAGCTAAGTTTCCAGTCAAGATGAGTCTTTTGCGGTGTGGAGTGTGTTGGATGCCTCAAATCCACCATCAATCGCTTCTTCCACACCGAAGCAGTCACTAATGCATCAAATGGTCAAAACCCAACAAAGTGGAAGGTAATGGTTTGGTTCCTAAGTGGAATTTTCAAGTTTGCTTCTGTCAGAGTTTTTCCAAAGTTTGACTGAAAAGGGCATTGGGGAAGACTCCGAGAGATTGTCAGGAGTCGGTGCTCAGAGTGCTACAGTATTTCTGAACCCCTTATAAAAAAAAGGGGGGGGAAAAATCACACACTCCAGGTTATGGTCCAGGTTTATCGGAGATCACAAGCTTTCGGAGCGCTGCAAAAACCTGTTCCAGTATAACCTGGTGTCGTGTGACTTCTGACCTTGTCCACCCCAGTCCAACACCGGCTCCTCCACATCAAAAATAAGGGGGATGGGGGGATGGGGGGGGGGGGGGTTATATTCTTTCATTTTGTAATGAAATTAATGAAATGTGCAATAGATGTTGCATCCAGCTTTGGGAGTCCGTGAGGCAGGTACCGTTCTTTGAGACCGTTCAACAAAATCTTTCTGGCATTACTAACCACTTCAATTGTTCTGACTTAATGGGATTGAAAAGGAGTTTTGTCTCTGGGGCAGAGAGATAGCAAGAAGCCAAACCCAAGCTACGATTGTTCTCGCAAAACTATTGTCAAATATTACCGTCCCGGGCACTTCCGTTCCCTATTGCATCGTGTGTTTCCAAATCGGCAGCGAAGTGGCGACTTTACATTTCAATCTTCATCTGTCGCTGTCCTTGGACAAAATTAAAACGTCTTGGGCCATGCAGGAGCAGGTTAAAAAGTAAAAGCAAGTGTCGATGAGACTCAGTATTTCAGGTGATCTGTTATTGAGAGGAGGTAAAAACAATGACTGCAGATGCCGGAAACCAGATTCTGGATTAGTGGTGCTGGAAGAGCACAGCAGTTTCAGGCAGCATCCGAGGAGCAGCGAAAGCGAGGAGTCGAGTCACTGGGACTGGTGTCAGTCAGCACTTGTGGGGATTGGGTGGGCGGGGGTCGCTCCATTGTCACTGTTGTAACTGCCAAGGCGCCTCTATTTTGGAAACCTTACCTCTCAGCTGGGGCCTGAGTGGAAGCAAACTAGGAAGGCGATAATAAGGTCAGATGTCCGCATCGAGAGCTGGCTCAGTCGGGGGATCTGTGTTTCCGTGTCAATGGAAACTGAACACTGCCCCCACCCCCCCACACCTCCCCCCCCCCCCAACCCCCCCAAACCCCTCCTGCTAGATCGAGTGCTGGGTCAAAGTGGGTTGAAATTCCATTGGAAAGTTAGACTGACAAAAATGAGACAATCATAGAACAAACAAGCTACAATGTAATGGTGAAAGTCGTTACTGCAGATGCTGGAGATTAGAGTCTAGATTAGAGTGTTGCTGGAAAAGCACAGCAGGTCAGGCAGCATCCGAGGAGCAGGAGAATCGACATTTCTACCTGATGTACAGGCCTCATTCCTGATGAAGGGCTTTTGCCCAAAACGTCGATTTCCCTGCTCCTCGGATGCTGCCCTGTGTTTTTCCAGCACCACTCTAATCCTGCCTACAATATAATGGCGTTAACCCGTCCCAGGAGCATCCCAACAATATATTGTGCACCTAAGGTGTGGGGAGAGTTAATGAGGTCATGAGCTGTCTGGTTCTGTGTTTGATGCCTGTGTTTGTTTCTCTGTGCGTTGTTGGTATTGGTTGGGAGTCAGGCTGCCTGGGTAAGGGTGGTGTTTTGGGTCCAGGTTGGGTTGGAGCTGCCCGGTTACTGGGTGGAGGTGTAGTCAGTGGCTCGGCTCTTGGCATTCACCGCGTGCCTTAATTGTATAACATTAAATCAAGGTCCGCTGTGAACACGGAGAGCGCGGGTCTGCGATCGGCTGGAAGGGAGACAGACAGCAACAATTCACCAAACCCACAGCACGGCTCATTCCGCAGCATCGCTCAGAGAAAACCACAACAAAACCCGAATGGATACACGGAAATGAAATGCTGCCCTCGGCTGGCTGTCTCCACCAGTCTAAAGGGTCCCTCATATAAACTGCAGCATTATTCCCCCCAGATCCTTACGGTAAGATATGGCCCTCATTCGAACAGCTCCTACAGCTCGGGTTGATGCGGCCAAGTCTGTATTTCAGTCCGGGTTTTTATAACCAGCTCAGTCTCACTGACAGGTCTGTCTTACAAACGGAACATGTTTTCAGCTCTTGTGAGCAAGATCTTTGTTCACCAGAAAGATAGAAGGCTACAAAACCCGCGCCCTTTCCTTTCAGTTACCTCAGAACATCAAATGGCAGAAACAAGTTGCTTTCTTTCTCTCCCTCTCTCTTCGCCCTCTCTCTCTATCTTCCCCCTTCTCTCTGTCTTCCTCCCTCCCTCCCTCTCTGACTGCAGTGCGCAAAAGCAGGTGGATGAGCTTCCTGGCCACGCCAATCCCTTGTGTACAGAAAAACCCATCTGGTCCAGCTCCTGTCACTCGCACATTGCTGCGGCAAATGTTGGGATTTTAAAGCATATTTTCTCTCACACACACGCACACACACATATACACACACAAAGACACACAGATGCACACACACAACACACGCAACGCACATACAAACACTATACAACACACACACTACACGCGCACACAGATACAGTACGCAGATACACACAGATATATACACACACATACACTACACAGATACACACACAGAGATACGCACACATAGGTACACACACATACACAGGTTAAAAGAAACATCACCTGACCGCTATCGCAGGGTCTGCAGTGTGCAGGACAGTTGTGTTGGAAGGTTTACTCAATGGCAGTAGTGGAGAGTGATCTGGGCAGTAAGCCTTTTGGCGTCACAGAGCTGCACTGTCAGTCCCCGCTGAAGAAAAGCCTTTGAGAATCATTCTGGCGTCTTTTTCTTTCTCTTCCTCCTTTCACAATCACTGGGGGCTACAAGCTGCTGAGAGGGAGCTTTCCATTGACGGCGCGATCCAAGCTGCGGGGCCGAGCAGGGCGTCAGGCAAAACGGCCGCCTCCACAATCACAGCAGCCTGGCCTTTCGCACAGGGAACTCGGGCAGAGCTCACGGCGGAACGGGAACCATCCTGTAAGACGCA
>NC_057713.1:133944131-133978778 GCF_004010195.1 Chiloscyllium plagiosum
AACATGCACATATTTGATAAACAAAACACGCATGTTCGAAACAGCACACACGTGCGCAAAATCCACACACACTCTCTCACACACACCTCCCCACATCTAAAGTCCATGCAATCACGGTCAACACACACATTCAAGAAATGGCAGTCTTTTGATTGAGTAAGGCCAGATCTGGGCAAAATGCAGGCTGCCTTTTCATTTCTGGAATAAGTCGCACCCCAGACTGCATCCATTGCGTTCAGCAATTCAATCGGCCGGATCAGAATTTGCTGGAAATGCTGAGGGTTACGCGAACTGGAGGGAGGCGAGGAAAATCTTTGCTGCCTCCGAAAGTATGAACGGAATGTTTGGGGTTTGCTGGGAACACCAAGCATCCGAAAGAGACAGCCTGCATTTTCGGAGGCCTCCGTACTCAGACTGTACATTGGACAAATATACATCACATTCACAAAAACCCACTCCGTTCCTTATAGCTGCCATTTGTGAATGTACACCCATAAACCGATGGGATGTAGGCGGCAGATAATTCTAAACAAAATATTTTTTTTACTCGATCAATAAAGTATGTAAAACGCTACGCTTTTCTTTTTGAAAATTAATGCTGTGTCTGCATTTTAGCAGAAGCACATGGAAAAATCGCTGTCCATGGTTTTGAAGGTGAAGTCGAGGATCATCTTTACATTTCTGGTTGCATTGCATTTCAGACTTCAGTTCTAGCGAAATCAGTAGCATTGGATTAAAGTCTGTTGTAACATGCGCCGATTCACTTAAACCGCAAAACGCTATATCTTGCCAATGTATCAACTAACACCGAATGTGAAACAATCGTCTTAGTTGATAATTAAGTGAAAAAGATCATTCAATTAATTTCGAAACGTAGCTTATTCTCTACTTAGAATAATGAGAACGCATAAAATAACAAAAGCCAATAGTAAAAAAAGATTATTTGGAATACAAGTTACATGTAAATATTATGCATGTAACTCGGTTGATCCTCAGATAAAGTCTCAGCACTCCTCCATTTTACTGTCCTGTTAGTTTATTTACCATGTAAAAGGGCCAATGTAATCAGAATTGGGGCAGTTTATTATTTTTAAAAGCCTCTGTATAAATTACTGCAGCTCGTTTAAATTCTTTTTTTGGAAATTACCGCCATGGAAATCCCTCGCAAACACACTTCCCGGTGATCGCCAATCTCGCCGCTATCTATTCACATCACCGAATGCGTTCGCGAGCTTTCATTACTCAATGGCCTGGTTTCTTACATAAAACAAAGTAGTTTCTCACCGTGAAAGATTCGGAACTGTTCGGGAAGCAGACATGGTCCCCTCGGCCCAAGACAATTTAGGCACAATAAGCAGAAACAAGTCGGCAAGGAAACGGAACACCAAATACGATTGAAATTCCATCAAAGCCGGACATGGGAGACAAATAAAAAGGTGCGAAAAATCCTAATTTGGCTTGATCAGTAAGGGATTGTAACGCAGCTTTCTCCATATAACAAAGTTAAGTGAGCAAAAAGGATATGTAAAAGGGACCCGCTTCTATAGAATTTCACTTAAGTAGTTGTACCGAAAGAAAATAGCCCAGAGACAATGAGACTCGCCATTTTTTTTCTCTTTCAAAGAGCCGGCTTCCATCGTTTCAGCTCAACAGACAAAGAAGCTGGAAGCAATTTGCATTTTTACTTGTAGAAAGTATTTTTGAGTGGGAGTGGGGAGGAGGGGGTGTCGCGAATTCGTGCCCACGTTTTGTAAGCAGTGGGTTTCTTAAGGAGCAGGGCAAGCCAGATCCATTTGGAAGAAATCAGGAGTGACTCCGTCTTGGGCAGAGTTTCAGATCAAAAAAAAAGGGGTGAGGCTTTAACAATTGAAAGCGGCGGCCGGACCACAGCAGCGGGACACACACATTCTGCCAGGTCACGGACTGGGTTGGGGGTTGGGTGAGTGCCGACTGGATTAAATCAGAATCTTAAAGTAAACGTCAGTTAGTTCGATAGGCAGGTCAGAAAATGTGCCTTCAAATATTAGCGACCCAGCGTGAAAGCCATTCGAAGGCTTTGTGCTGACAGAAATACATGCGCTCGATTCATCTTTCCTGTCTCACCCCACCACCCAACCCGGCCGCCCCTCCAAAAATCTTACTTTTCTTAAGAGAGAAAAATATTACACACAACAGTCTCTCAAACATCTCAACCGCAGGAGCAGTTGGAGACAGAGAGAGAATATCTCACACCCCCATTGCAATGTTCCACCACAGTCCGGCTAATAAATTGCTTCGCACAGAAGCAACGCAACTTACAATAAGCCAACGCTTTCTGACTAAACCGCCGTCTTCACTTCGATATTGTCCCACATCCACAACTTTGGACAGCGGTTTGCATGTGTAGCGACCGAGAGCTACAACCGCCAGGTACGCGCTGTCTGAGCGAGGTGTTGGAGCGAGGGGCATGAGCGCATCGCATTCTCTCATTCTGAGTCAGATACTCCCAGCTCAGTAAAGCGTGCCTCTCTCTCTCCCTCTCTCTCTCTCAAACGAGGGCGACTCGCACTGTGCATCACAATGAGTTAAATCGCTCTCTCCAGGTTCCTGCTGCCGCTTTCACCAGAGACACTGTGCAGTTCTCCAATTCCAAATGCAGGGATGTTACCCCCACACGCTCCCCACCCCCCAATCACCTCCGTTCAGTCCCCTCCCTCTCCCTGCTTTTCTCTTTTGTGTTTCAACATCTGGCTTCCAACACTTGGTCAAGCCTCCTCCACCGCCCCTCAGACTCATTTACAAGTGTAAGGTCGCCTGCTCGCTCAGTCAATGTTCAGGAACTGGTCCGCAAGGAGGTTTCACAATAATTGGAAGATCGTGCCCGACACATTTACTTTATAACGGCAGCTTAGAGATTAAAAAGGCAGGATGCAGTTGTGATTTGACGAAAACGGCAGCGCAGTTGTGATGGGTGGGGAGCTCTGGAAGGGAGTAGGCACCACAGATTGGGGCATCGCTACAAGAGGAGATTTCCGCAGGTCTTCCGCAGGTGGAATTGCATAACACTCAATTAGTTTCGGAAAAAAAACAAAAACAGATAAAGAGTGTTCTGATGTGCCAGCTCCTACGTACAACTGAGCAGGCATAGTTAGGAACGCCAATTAGACTGGGTTGTGGGGGAATGTTTAGGCAGGTTGCAGAGTTACCAGAAACAAAACACGCTGAACGTCTTTAATTACAAAATTCCTGTATCCAGTTAATTCTAATTTCATGCATTTATGCCTACTTGTGTATAAAATGAAATTATCGAATTGGTCAGATTTTTTTAAAAAAACTATCAAATATTGATTTTCACGCGAGCTGGGGATGAGGCAGAGTTTATTCTTTCATAAATTTGAACCACAATACTTCTATCACAAAATAAAATGTTGTAAGTGCTCCATTTCACAAAGCCTTTTTAAAAATTTTTCCTAGAAATTCTCTGGTCATTGTCCAAATCCAACTCTGTTTAGTTAAATAGTTCCTTAATCTTCATCTGGAAGCGATCAGCGTGCTATTGATAGTTTCGAGTGCAGGATTATGAGCAGGAATCAAATGATTTTAAATCAAAAACGATTATACAGATATGCATTCCAATTTCTAGTCTCAATCGAGTTACGTTCAGGGGGAAAAAAAGCCTTTCTCTCTGCCTTAACATTGCTCCAGCTGTCTACCGTAGACTGAATGACGCTATCTACAGAGAGCATTTCAAAAGTCTCGTAATACAGTAGAAACCTTTAGAGTCATTCATCGCCTTTCTCCAGGAAGGTTTTGAAAGGGCGTCCTTAACAAAGTGACCTCTAACTGCTGAGATTTTATAGACTCTACCATTATGATTGTACTCATACATACTGCAACAGCAGATAACAAATAAGAGTGAATGCTTTTGGTCTCGTAAACGGCCAATTTGTCACTGGCAATGTTTCCAACGTTGATGTATTTTAACTGTGCGTTTCTAAAATCAGTCAATTCCTATCACTTAAACAGCATCAAAATATGCCCCATTCAGTTATCCTAAAATTGCCTGTCGGATGAATTTGGAAATCTCAGTAATACATCAGTATTCTACCTTAGACCGCTGCCCTGTACAGTGTGTTCCATCTCCTTGGTGTCAACTGCATGAAAATAATAAACGTGTCTCGCTCTGAAACAGGATTTCCAGGACAACAGGATCAGCCCCTGTTAAATGACTCAGTATTTGAGTGTGCCGCCTCGCATAAAACACGACTTCGGGGAGATAGACGCTCAATCGATTCCAAACTGAAAGATTTATTAAGGAACTTTTAATGACAGAGCGGCAACACATATCCCCTTAGCGAGCATGGCTGTTTACTAAAGACAGAACTCGGCTGAGAGCTGTATAGGAGCTGAGCAATGACAACGCCTGACTTTGGTTTGGCATTTTCGGCAGGATGACGGTAGCCTTACAAACCCCCGGCAAGTGTTAGAGAGTGGGGGCATTTTTGCAGTGCTAGAGAGTGGCCGAGGGTACATCGGTGGTACAGAGACATCCCTAGCAATTTGTAGAGCCACTTAAAACATCAGCAGATTTCCAAAGCGCACAATTTTATTCTATCCGCCACGGAAGTGTATGTCCATTCAATTATCTTTTGAGGCGTTCCCTGCGCTATGTGGCTGGTGGTAACTAACTTCACTCGATGTGTACAGGGCTATTTTATTTCTGAAAAGCGCCAGCTATGTCCGCTCTGACAGCAATGAGATCTATTAAAAATATTTGCATATAAATACAATGAATTGTATCGAGGGGTCTGGCCTCTGCTGTTAAATGGCATGCAGCATTCAATTTGAATATTTGCTTGTGGCAGTGTGTTTACATCGGGGGAACTGGGGGCTGAAATAGTTGCGTTGTGTTCAACGAAAAGATCAAAGTATTCACTTGAATGCGTTCCTATTGTTCAATGACGTTACGGTAGCATTTCGGACAGCACAACCGAATATGACGAAGCATAACTTATTTTCCCAAAAACTTATTTGGATTTTCGAAGTGGATATATTTTGGGCCGCACGCTAAGCCTGTTAACAGGAATCTAAGACCATTAAACAAGGGTATATCTGTCGTTTTGCAAAGTCTTTGGTTTCTCTCTGTTCCATCCGTATGACTCCAGGGCAGAGTTGATTAATCTTAACCCAGAAGTGTGAAAATGGTGGATTCATTGTGAAAACGGCATTCAGCTGCTTGGGCCTCACTGAATCTGTGAAAGCCCAAAACTGCCGAGCGTTATGCAATGCTTTCCAGACTTCTGTACACCCCAGTCCAACAACGGCATCTCCAATCATTCCAGAGTTAGCATGTTTTCGTTTAACACCTTGCCTATCTGGTTAATATCAAATCAAATTCAAGTAACCCTAAATCGGAACATTAATGCTAATACTAATCGTATAAAAATGTCCAGAGAAGTGTTGATAACAACTCCGTCAGGTAATATAGGACAGCTATAGGATATTAATAAAGCGGATCAAACCGTTTGAAAATTAATCGCGCTGTGTTGGATTTAAATCCAGACAAAGACGATAATCAATATAACAACTGCTTCTTGTAAGAATAACTTGTGTGCTCTGTTAAATGAAATTTTCTGCTGGGTGCTGTGGAACAGATAAAGTAAATTCTGCAGTATAAATAAAGCGGCGATGCATCCATACCCTATTAACTTAAGGCGAGACAGACGAATAAGAACTAACATTTGACAATGAAACGAAGCCAGTTCTGGATCAGATACCCATTCGCAAGTGAAAACCATAACAAAACATATCTGAAACAAACAATCACGTTAAATATAACCAAGCAACATTTGTGGACGTGCAAGGTTTAGTTTATAACAAAAATCTATACATTGTTGTAGCGAGACAATAGAGATTCGGGCGACTGTAAGTCGAGCTGTGTGAATGAAGTGTCTGCAGGAGATATGCGGGTCAATGCTTTGGGTCTCTCGCCGAAAGACCTTTCTCAGCTTCACACAATTAAGTAGCACAAGGTCGAGTCTTTTCTTGGTCGCAGGACATTCGTATTGTTCTGCAATGGACCTGCACTTCACAACAGAGAGAGAGAAAGAGAGAAAAAATCAGTGCTCACCAGAAGCCTCATTGAAAAAGAATGAAAGAAGACGTGTTTGGGCACTTCAGCTGCAAGGGCTATTTATCTGACAGAAGTTTGTTTGACGTTACAACTTCTAATCTGGATAGAGTGAGTGGGCACTCACTAGAGTTAGAGTGGGAAGTTAGTTCAGGTTAGAAGATACCAGACCACAACTGCAAAGTCTGAACAGGAAGATCTACTGGTTAAGCTGCTGATACACATGGAGGTAATTGACACTAACATTAAAAAGAAGGATCCGGAATGATAATGTGATTTTGAAACTGTGGAACGAATGTATGTGTTTTGGATGGTAAAATGGGCTTCCCAAAGACCTTTCGGTGTCTGTTTCATTTGATAATTTCACAACTGCTCAAATGCAGCCCTCAGTTGTTTTAAATTCGCGGACTCTTTAAACTCTGGAGGGAAGTGCAGCGGGGGGTAAAGCTGTCATCGCTTTAACGTTAACAGACGAATTAAAGAGAGAAAATTAATCGGCTGCAGGTTCAGGATGATCTAAAATATTGCAGTCTGTCTGACTGAGATTTAAAAAATGCAGAAACAAAATGTGCCTGCTAGAATAGCAAAGGGCCAATTGTCACCTGAGTCTGACCCTGAGCTTAATTGAGAGAGAGAGAAATAATATCCAAATCCTGAGATGGACAAGTTCCCCAGTGGGCGCGCATGCGCGCTTGGCAGTATGAAGTTACTGCAATGGAACTGATCTTCCTGCCAGTCTGATTGACAGGCTCTGCAAATAGAGCTTCTTTCGAACCAATAAAAATAACATTCCAATTAACTAGCATCCTTAACTGATAGTCCAGCAATTATTATTAAGAACAAATGAATTTTAGTGCACCATCTACAAATAATTTCGACTTAAATCGCTTAACACGCTGAAAATGATTTTGTTCTTCAATATACAACGTGAAATCGAACGTCAACGTTGGAACAAATTCGATTTTTTCATCCAATTTTACATACCAACGAATCTTTATCGTTGTTGTTATAATTTAAGGAAATTAGAATTGTTATTTTGAAATCAGTCTGTATTTGTACAACCATTGCATTACTCCGTAGGATTCAAACCAGTTTCAGAATGTGTCCCACTCCATGGTGTTCCCTGAATGTGGCTCCTTTCGATCCGATTCCTTACAAATGGAAGGGTGGGTTGTTAAAGTTGCTGCTTGCTGTCTGCATCAAGTATTGGAAGGTTCGTGGAGCAGTATTTAGCTTAGGAAAACAGTTCAAACACATTGAACGATTAACCTTCACTGAAATCTATTATTAAAAATTGCAATGGTAAACTAAAAAAAATTGCAATTTTTAATAATAGATTTCAGTGAAGGTTAATCGTTTAAAAACAGTACTGAGTCTTCTTGTAAGACAGTGAGACGGCGATTGATGGGGTAGCACGGTAATTCAACAATGAGAATGGCGATACTGTTTGGTGTGTGCTCTACGTATACATTGTGAGGGTGGTGGATTATTTGGGATTTTAGTCTACAGTGTTCTACATGGCACATGGGCGTCTTGGCTGGGTCACTATTTCGGATCCATCCTTAGCTGCCCTTGAGAGGCTGGTAGTGTGCTACAATGCAAGATCAATGCTCTTCGAGGTCTGGCTGTATGTGAGGATCATGAGAGGGACCAGTTTGGCTCCACCGGTATCACTCGCGTCTGGAAGAGACTGATTTAAAATCCCACTCGGGGACCTAGGTTCTGTTAATAACCTGCTGCAAAGCTGCAAGTTCTATCATTCAGTTACATTGTGCAGAGAAATTACTATGTACTGCCTGGGACTCAAAAATGAACAGACGTATTTGAATAACAAAGGGGAACTTTTCAATTGTCCAACAGTTTTGCTATTGGTTAACCAACAATGCAGATATATGAGGAAGGGTCACTGGACTCGAAACATTAACTCTTTTTCTCTCCACAGATGCTGCCAGATCTGCTGAGTTTCTCCAGCAATTTCTGTTAATGTAGATATCTGGTCGTTTATCTCATTGCTACTACCTGTGGGATCCTGCTAAGCACAAAATGACAGCTGCGTTTGCTTAGACAACAAGTCCCCAGACTCAGAAATAATCCACTGTATGCAAAGTGATCTGACAGTTTTAGGATAGGCAATAAAGTTTGACGTAAATTCAAATCTTAAGGGAGGCAGATTCTGGAATTGTTACTTGACATATGAGGAGAAAAGCAATATACTTTAGTGTAACAATGATGTTGAGACTCAGAGTCAGAGAGTCATTGAAGTCTACGACACAGAAAAATACCCTTCGGCCCCTCACAACTCCACCTGTCAAAAACAACCACTTACCGATTCTAATCCCATTGCTGAGCACGTTGTCTATAATGTTTTATGCCTTGATAACGCAAATGCACATCTAAATACTTCTCAAATATTGTGATGGTTTCTGTCTCTTCCACCCTTACAAACAGTGAATTCCAAATACCTACCACCCTCTGGGTGAAAACATTGTTCCTCAAATATCCTCTAAATCTGGAGGAAAACTGTAAGGATATAATTGTTTACAATTTACCCTGGGCATAATCTACCAAAACGTGGCTCCTATTTTAACTGGGAGAAATTGAGGACTGCAGATGCTGGAGATCAGAGTCAAGAGTGTGGTGCTGGAAAAGCACAGCAGGTCAGGCAGCATCCGAAGAGCAGGAGAATGATGTTTCGGGCATAATCATTCACACTATCCTGATGAAGGGCTTATGCCTGAAACGTCAATTCTCCTGTCCCTCGGATGCTGCCGGCCGGCTGTGCTTTTCCAGCACCGCACTCTTGACTTCTATTTTAACTAGCAAAGCCTAAATCACAGGGAAAGACTGACATTTTCAAGGTCAAAAGAAGAAAGGAGTGGGCCATTCACAAATATTGAAGATATGATGGTGAACATTTATCTAGGTATAAAAAGTGGGAGGACAAATTGAGGGAAACAAAGAATTCCATTACATTAGCAGGAAACCATGGGATGAATTTTGAATTCAACATCATGAATCTGCATTAAAGCACAAGAATGAACAGGATGAAATATTTTTAACCTATAAGGAATAGAAAGATGTAGGGGAGCACAATCAGAGCAATATTGATAAAATGAACAGTAACAACCACATGCATTCACATCGCACCTTTAACATAGTCAAGCATTCTCCTGCTCTCTCCCACACACACACACACCGCTCAGATTCATTACAGGAATGTCATAGAACCATAGAGTCATAGAGTCCTACATCTTGGAGAAAGGCCCTTTGGCCCAAACTGGTCCATGACAACCAAAATGGCCATCCATGTTAGCCCCATTTCCTTGAACTTGACCCATATCCTTCTAAACCTTTCCTATCCATGTATTTGTCCAAATGCATTTTAAATGTCGCTAATGTACCCTCAATCACTTCTGCTGGCAGCTCATTCCATATGCATTCTACCCTCTGTGTAAAAAGATGTTGCACCCTCCCCGGTTCCCTTTTATTCTTTCCCCTCTAACCATAAACTGAGGCCCTCCAGACCTCAATTCCCCAACCCTGGGCAAAAAGATTGAGTGCATTCACACTGTCCATGCCTCCCTTGATTTTATATATTTCTATATGATTCCCCCCTCAGTCTCCTACTTTCTAAAAAAAATCCAATCTTGTCCCAACTCTCCCTGTAAGTCAAACCATTGAGTTCTGTCAACATCCTTGTAAATTTCTTCTGCACTCTTTGCATGTCATGTAAAAAAAAATGACAGTGAACCAGACAAGAGAATAGATAGGTAATAAGGTAGATGACTCAAGACTTAGTGAATGAGGTGAGCTTTACCAAGCATCTTCAAGGAGGTAAGTGTAGAAGAGAAATGAGGAGATTGAAAAAGGAGGTTCCAAAGCTTAGGATCCAGCTGGAGTAACACTTGCAATGGTTAGTGCTTAAAAATGGGGAAGTGCAGTTAGTGAAGAGGGTTGTAGATCTGTAGGAGATGACAGTGATAGACTGCAGTGAGACTATGGAAAGTTACAAATCCAAGTTTTTTTTAAAAATCATGGCATTTCTCAACTGGGAAACAATGTAGGTTTGTGAACAAAGGCAGAGATGGATGAATGTGTGTTTGTGTGAGTTACACACACTGCAGCTTTTGATGACCTGTAGTTTACAGAGAAGAAACTATGGGGCTGACCAGGAGTCCATTGGAATGGTCACATCTGCAGGTAAGAGCAACAAATTAGTTCAAGTTCATTGATATTATAAAAGTGGTGTAAAATTGGAAATAGGAAATAGGTGGTTAGATGCTTAAGATGAAATAAGAATTGTGTTTTAAACAAAAAGTCTTTTTTATTGTCTCATGTCCAGAAGTCCAATCAATTGTTAGAGATTTCTTAGACAATAATGCAGTGTTCAAGTATTTAATGTCCTGGTCTATATATAGAATTAGGAGTTATAAGTGAAATACAAGTACTCAGCTGAAAAGAGGAAACAGAGATCAATAAAACAAGCTTTACAATAGAGGAAATAGATATGTTTGTTCTCTTTAAGATCAATGGTGGCAGTAAGATTTAAGAATGTTGATAAAAGGACTAAAGGTGAATGTATTAAAGATGTTATGTTAGCTTATGACTATATTTAAATGGAAAAAAGACAACATGCTTTGATAAATTGAAACAAACAAGATTTCAAATATTCCATCAAAGAACATAAAGGTAATCAAAACAGAATTGTTGTACCAAGAAGAATCAAGCCCATGTACTGTGCGGGTGATCTGAATGATTGGTAATCAATCATTTGATTTCCTTGTACGTGAGTGCAATTTAGTGTATAAGTATTGTTTCATATATGCATGATTACTGTCGTGGAATCACCGTTCAATATTAAGTCTGCATTGGCTTTATGAGGCAGTGATAATGTTAAGGGTATGTCTTTATGTGAGTTGCTGGGACTACAATGGCAGGACTTCAGCCTAAATACACTCGTAAAATACCATTTTAATTGAGGTGTTATCTATATCAGAGTTCTCTCTTGTCAATCTTCCAAGATGATTCCGAAGGTTTGGGGATTACAGCCAATCTATCCACATTCTACAGGAAAACAATGATATATCTGAAGGGCATCAAAAAAGTTGTGTGCATTTTTAATTTACTGTTTAAAGTAGGGTGGAAAAAAAAGTCATCATCAGCTTTAGTAGGTAAGGCAACTGGAGATAGAAGTTCATATATATATGACAAGTACTTCGGTAGTAATTTTAATATGGTAATGTCCAATGTACTTCACCAGGAAATGGATGGGTTGAAATTTGATCCTGAGCGACAGAGCTAGGGTGTATACCTTATATTACAATAGGTGACCCAAAAGCTTGATCAAAAAGATTGGCTCTACAGAACATCTTAAGGGAGGACAGAAAGCTAGAGAGGATAAGAGTCTTTGCGAAATATAAAACTTAGTCCTTTGAAGCTAAAGGCTGCCAAGAATATATATACACCAGCCAGTTTTGAAACAGTTTCTTCTCTACTGCTGTTAGAATACTGAATGGACTCACAAACTCTTAACATTCGCCTGTACCTGTGTTTTTGTTTTTGCTGCTGTTTACCTATTATTTACTTATCTATATTACTTAACTCTGTGATCTGTCTGTATTGCTCGCAAGACGAAGCTTTTCACTGTGTCTCGGTACACGTGACAAATTCAATTCAATTCAATTCAATTCAATATAAGTGGATTTGACAATGTCAATGTACATGTTCACCATGAGGACAATCTTGTTAAACATTTAATCGACAGATACAACAGTAGTACTGCAGTATTGTCTGCTTTCCCATCAGTCTTTAATATGTGTTTACATCATTAGGCCATTTCTGCTTTAGGTCTAATCAACCAGATTTCATAAAGGTTTATCAAAGACATGGACAGAAGGATGGTGGGGGGTTGCCTACATAAAGGCACAATAGTTTGCTCTAAATGTGTGAACAATATTAGGAAAACCCCATTTGAGGTTTAGTCTAGACACAAACAAGGAGGCGTTAAGAATTCATAAAATTGTCACATGTTGCTACATTGTTAACGGAAAATAATGCATATGTTTTGTTCTAAATGAGTCACGTGGAAACATTTAAGAGGATTGTGTATATTTACAGTGGAAGAGATCATTGTACTTTAGATCCGGTTTGCATTACAACTGAAGGAGCACACGTTGGGAGTTATTGCATATATACGATACATATTTGTCACGGACACAATAACACTCGAATTTTACCTGAACTGTGCACTGAGAGAAACAATTGTTTGAGTCTAACCTCAGTCAGCGATGTACGCCTACAATCAATTGTTACACTTCCTCCGCGTGGGCTGCTTCTCTTTTCTAAACATATTAGCTGTAAGTAAGAAAATATCCTAACGAGCGATATTTTCGAACCAGGATAATTCGTGTGGACAATGAAATGATGTCTGAGAAGGGTATTCTTATCCTGCTTTTCCCCCACGCTAATTATTGTGTCTCGCTTTGAACATAGTTGTGGGTGCAAAATTTAATATAAATGCTGTCGGTGATTTAGCAGCAATTTCTTAAGAATATTAAAATATCTGTCTTCACATTTTCTTGTTTCACCCAAATCTGTATCGGTTCTTTGCTGCTGCTGGTTAAACTTTCTGCTCAGAGCTCTATCTTCAGAACCATCACGTTGTACTGATTTATTTATAAATCCGATCCACGTTAGATTTGACAGCTGCTGCTGGACTGCTGGGGTCAATGTGTTCAGCAACATTATAACATACAGGCAGGACAAAAAAACAGCAACAATTTTGCAGTTTGAATTGTTAATCCAAAGCTTTGACCAACTGGGCCTTGCAGTAAACCGGGATCGACGTGATTCACTTAAGAACAATTGCTCCTTATCTGAACAGCTTGAGTTTCATGTTGGTTTTGGTTATATCAAAAACAGCGGAGAGTCTATCCATTGCCCTCAGGTGCGATCATGTGACCTTTTCTAATTAAAACTGTAACGTTTGAAACCAGTCAGCATGAGTCACCTCTGTTTAAACAAGTTTGTTAATTATACTTTGCTGTTACACTCGATTTAAAAATGGATGAGTTTTCCATTAAGATTAATTAATTTGAAACTTGTATTAAAATGTCACGTACAATGAACACACAGGGTGCATTTTAATTTTAAGTGGCATTGTTTATATCATCAATATACAGTTTATTTATATCATTCCTCATTTGCTAATATGCAATATAATTAAAACTCCATTGTAAGTGCGACTACCGACCAGAGATGAAATTCACACAACACCAGGTTATAGTCCATCAGGAGCAGCGCTCCCAAAGCTAATGCTTCCAAATAAACCTGTTGGACTATAACCTGGTGTTGTGTGATTTTTAACTTTGTCCATCCCAGTCCAACACCGGCTCCTCCATCAGTAGAGATGAAACGTTGTGTCAAAATGAAAAAAAAAGAACTGTTAGAGAGATCAGATTTAAACTAGGAGTCGTTACTATTTTATGGTTTAAAGGACATTTTCTGTGATAAAACCTAACGAAATCTACTCTCCTGCCTGCATCTCTCTGCCTTAAGCTGGCGACGCGTTGTTGGGGAAAAAATGAGTTTGATAATATATTTATTATCTATTAAAGGGTTAAGATTCAGTCTTGACGTGCCCTACCACAAAATATCCGATCTACGAATCTTATCGATTAATTTTAGTAAAATAAACACGGTAGTCTGCATCACATGAATAGCAACGTAAACGGAAATGGATAATTTTAACTATAAAGACAATTTGATAAACGTATTTAAACAGACGGAAAAGAGAATTGCAACGTGGGTTAATTCATGTGTATACCTGCCACCTAACTTTACATAGTTAAACTTGTATCAACTTCACAAAGTCCTTTATTCTGTGGAATATCGTTGAAATATACGAAATAAGATATTGAATTAATTTTATAAGGAACATGGTCAAATATTTTCTTGTTTTAACCAGGTTAACAATGTCTCCTTTGTTAAAAAAAATCTATTTTCCCTATTTTGATTCGAACTTTGTGGCTATGAATCGAATATTTACATTAAACTTTAAAAGGAGTATGTGTGATATAAGCCACCACGATGCGTGTCTGTAAAAGCACAGGACGCTGACCTTTATTATCTAGCTGCGACTAAACAGTAACATTTCATACGCTCCACGTTGCAACTTATTAAAACATTTTTGTAAAGGCAATACAAGATTACTATCTAGTGGATCATTATGATGCTATGAAATAATCCAAGTTGTTACAGAGCGGTCAGATTTGTCACTGATTTCTCCAGAAAAGTTGTCGCATTGTCCCCCAGGGATAACAGTGGAATTGAGAGAACTTCCCGAACCGTGTCATTTGTGTGAACAACGAGTCCAGAACAGTAAACATGAATAACACAATTAATGCTGGTAGCTATCCCTAATGTCGGCATAAACAATAATATAAAGTATGCTGACTCAACACTGCAGCGAGCAGGCAGTAACTGTTACAATAATCATTTGATTCCTACTAGCTAACATTAATCTTGTGTTATAGTTAACACCTGACTGAAACAAAAAAAATCGTATTTTTAAAAAATTGGTCTGACGTTTCCTTCAAACAGCCTTCACTGGTTCTCCCCGTTTTTACCAGCCATAGGTTCAAGCAGGTAGCGCCGAGAATTCCTCCCATTGGAAATGTCAGCACATGACTCGGCGATTTACAGAGGGCAGGTAAACAGACAGCGTTTCCAGCAACCAAATAATTGTTTTCTCAGCGTTTTATTTTTACTTTACGCTGACCACTGCTGACCACCACAAATCAAAATAGGATGATTTTGAAATATATATCGTTAAAAATGTTAAAAGTAGTGCAACGTGTGGAATTGGCTTAGGGCAAAAGGTTTATTTCGTTTCGTTGCATTGTATTCAAGAAATACGCTTTAGTCATTTGAAGATGATGGTAGGACAACTTGGAGGGCAATGAATATTTGGTGTAATGAAGGAATGTTTAACCTAATAGTTGGGTTTATAATTAATCGATCTGTCTATTCAGCATACGCTCCTGAATGCAATGTATTACATTTCAAAAGAAGTAGATTAGTACATTGTTGTGATCCGTCCTGCAGTGATTCAAACTGGCTTTGCTTTAGTTACATTCAAAAGACATTTCATACTACACATCCAACCATCCAGTTGTAAAATCCACTGTTCTGAGTAGGTTGATATTTCAATTCCCAATGTCATTGGAGACACTCCAGAATCAGTTACCCAATCAGTAGGAGATAGATATTGGCATCATTGGACACTGAGTGACAAAACATGTGTAGACCCATGTTGTCTGGATAATTACTTTCTTCTTTGACTTTTAAAACTTTGTTAGCTGCACTCTCTAAAATAATGTTTGTTTCAATTCTTAAAATGTCATAACACTATATAAAAGCTTGGAATCAAATATGGTCTTTCAGGTACAAAATATTTTTATCCTATCTGAATTGTCACATTTGGTCACATTTAGATTTAATAGGACTGCTGATGAAGATCTCAGACCTTAAGATTATGGCTGGTACTGACTATAGATGGCTTTCCAAAGCACTGAGCTTGGTGATAAACTGATCCTCAGTGTGCAAGATGCATTTGGCAAACTTGCCTTCAATCGCCAGAGCACTCAGTATAGGAGTTGGGATGTCATGTTGTGGCTGTACAAAACCACTTCTAGAATATTGTGTACAATTCTGGTCATCCTGCTGTAAGAAGGATGCTGTTAAACTAGAAAAAATGCAAAAAACATTTAGAAGGATATTACCAAGACTAGACACTTTGAAATTTCAGGAGAGGCTGGATATTCTGAGACTTTTTTCCCCGTAGTGTAGGAAGCTGAGGGGTGACTTTGTAGATGTTGATAAAATTATGAGGGGTGTAGATAAGGTGTACAAATTTAAAAATCATACAACACCAGGTAATAGTCCAATAGGTTTATTTGGAAGTACTTGCTTTCAGAGCGCTGTTCCTGATGAGCTACCTGATGAAGGAGCAGTATTCCAAAAGCTAGTGCTTCCAAATAAACCTGTTGGACCATAACCTTGTGCTGTGTGATTTTTTTAACTTTGTACACCCAGTCCAACACTGGCACCACCAAATCAAAGATAAGGTGAATAGCCAAGGTCTTTTAAAAGGGGAGTGGAGTCCAAAACTACAGGGCATAGGTTTAAGATGGCACGGGAAGATTTGAAAAGGACCTGAGGGGTAACATTTTCACACAGATGGTGGTGCATGTATGGAACAGGCTGCCAGAGAATGTGGTAGAGGCAAGTCCAATTACAACATTGAAAATACATTTGGACAGATACATGGATAGGAAAGGCTTAGAGGGATAAGGGCCATGTGCAGGCAAATGGGACTAGTTTAGCTGAGGAAACCGGGTCAGCATGGACAAATTGGGCTGAAGGGCTTCTACGACTCTATGACACTCCTTTATGAAGCGAAGTTGGCAATGAATGGATTTGGTGATTTGTGGTGTCAAAGGAATGCAACGCTAAAGTTACACAATAATTACACATGGTTCAATGAAGTGAGCAGGAGGACAAGCCAGGAGCAACGCCAAAATGAAGTGTCAATCTGGTGAAGTTACCAACACAGGAACACAAGCACCAAGTAATAGGCTAAGGATTTCACAATCAACAGACCAAATCCAAGCTCTGTAGTCCTGCCACATCCATTCATAAATGATGGTGGACAATTAGACAACTCACTGAAGAAGGATGCTCCACTAATACCCATACTAGAATGCCAGTGCAAAAGGTCAGTTTGAAAGATTCACAGTAATCTTTGGCCAGAAGGGCTGAGAGGATGAGATGTCCAGCATCATAGATGCCAACATTTAGCTAATTTGATGTATTCCAATTGTAAGAAGGCTATGTTCCCTGACAACATTCCAGCATATAATACTAAGCTCCAGAATGTGCTGTGTCCATAGCCGAGCTTTTCAGTACAACACTGGTATCTAACCGGCAATGTGGAGAAGTGCCCAAGTATGTTCCATTAACAAAAAGCAGAACAAATCCAACCTGGTTAATCACCACCCCATCAGTTTGATCGTTAGTAAAGTAATGGAAGGCGTTTTCAATGGTGCTATTAAGCAACATTTGCTCTGAAACGATGTATCCAAATACACCCAGTTTGGGTTTCCAGCAGGTCTATCCAGCTTCTGACTTCATCACAGCCCTTGGTTCAACCACAGGCAGGAGAGCTGAATTTCAGAGATGAGGCGAAAGTGACTGTCCTTTATAACAAGGCCTCATTCGACCAATTGTGGCATCAAGGAACCTTATCAAAACTAGAAATAGTGGGAATCAGTGGGTAACCTCTCCACTGGTTGGAGTCATACCTAGCACAAAGAAAGATGATATTTGGAGGTCAGTCATCTTAGCTTCAGGACCTCTGCAGGACTTCCTCAGGGTCAGCTTAACCATCTTCAGCTGCTTCATCAGTGATTCTGTCTCCATCGTAAGGTTAAAATTGGATATTCACCAATGAGTGCACAATGTTCAGCAGGACTGCTCACAAACAAAGCAGTCTATGTTCATATGCAACAAGGCTTGGACAATATCCAGACTTGTGCTGACAAGTGGCAAGTAACATTCTCACCAGACCAGCACCAAGTAATGTGATTTTCTACAACAGAGAATCTAACCATTGCCCTTGACATTCAATGGTAATACCTTCATTGAATCCTCAACTACCAACATCCTCAGGATTATCATTGAACTAGCCATAGAAATACAGTGGCTACAAGAAAAGATGAGAGGCTAGTAATTCTGCAGTGAATAATGCATCTCCTGAAAATTTACTGAGACTCTTTAAAAACAACTTCCAAGCTAATGTCCACAACCATCTATAAGAACAAAGGCAGTAGATATATAGAACAAGGAGGCAATATTGGAGTTGTACAGGGTGTTGGTCAGGACACAGCTGGAGTACAGTGTGAAGTTTTGGTCACCTCACTACTGTAAGGATATGATAGCACTGGAGGGAGTACAAAGGGATGGAGAAATTGAGCAATAAAGAGACTAGCTAGGCTTGGATTGTTGTCTTTGGAGCAGAGAAAACTGAGGGGGGACATGATGGAGGTATGTAAGATTATGAGGGACATGGACAGGGTGAATAGAGAGCAGCTATTCCCTTTGGTTGATGGGTCAATCATGAAAAAGTATAGTTTTAGGGTAAGGGGGGATTCAGAGGGGATTAAGGAAAACAAAACCTTTTCACTCAACAGGTGATAGGAATCTGGAAATGCACTGTTTGGAGACCAGAAAACGTATGACCTTTAAAAGATGAACACTTCAAGGATATGGAATAACTGCAGGAGATTAGAATTAGAGCATTTTTAAGGGCAGTCATTATCAGTGCAGACTTAATGGGCCAAAGGACCTTTTCTGCTCCATAAGAATCTAGGAATCCATGAATCTAGATACATGGAAATGCAAGTACTTGCAACTTCCCTCCAAACCACTCACCATCCTGACTTGGAAATATATTGTTGTTCCTTCAGTATTGCTGAATAAAAAGTTGTGCTTCTAACATGTTTTGCACAAGACTGTTAGCTTAATTACACCCATAACCATCCCATTATATATGCAATCAAATGCAGTAATAGTTGAATAATAAACATTTGATAGCTAGGCAGGCAATCCCAATAGAAATATTACAATTAGATTGATTTAATTTCAAAATTGTTTTGAATTGCATTACAGAAGCTCCAAATGAGGAAGTTGAAATGCAATGCATTGCTGGTCATTTCTGGTGTTTTTAGCAGAGTGCCCCATGTTGGGAAGGCTGTACCATGGGCATGTTGCACATGCACTGGAAAATCCCAGAGAGACCGAATAGTATTGTAAATCAATAGTTTCTTCAGATTTGATGCATGATTCAACCATGGTTACCCCTGTTAATCATTCTCGGTTCGAGACAAAAGAACTGCAGATCCAAGGTAGACAGGCAGGAAGCTGGAAGAACACAGCAAGCCAGGCAGCATCAGGAGGTGGAGAAGTCAAGGCTTTGGGGGTTACTCTTCTTCAGGACTAGGGGTGGGGGTAAGAGGTGCTGTAGGTAAAGGGGTTGAAGGGGCATGGTAGTGAGGTGGGGATAGGTGAAGACAGGTAGACCGTACGACCTGGTTGGTCGATGGGAGGAATGAATCCAGTTGGTGGCTGGAAGAAAGGATAGGTGAGAGGAATGGTCAGGAGGCGTAGGGTCTGGGAAGGGAGTTGGGGGACACAGAGGGAGGTTATTTGAAATTGCAGAGTGAGTGTTGAGTCTGCTGGACTGTAGGCTGCCCAGACAGAAGGCAAGGTGTTGTTCCTCCAATTTGTGGTTTGGTTCATTGTGGCAGTGGAGGAGGCCAAGGATGGTCATGTTGGAAAGGGAGTGGGAAAAGGAATTGAAATAGGTGGTGACTGGGAGGTCCAGTTGGCCCCTGTGGGCCAGCTGAGATGCTTAGTGAACTATTCCCTAAGTTTATGTTTGGTCTCCCTGATGTAGAAAAGACCACATCGGGAACACTGGATGCAGTAAACTAGGTTGGTCTGTCTCACCTGGAAGGACTGTTTGGGGCCCTAGGTGGAGGTAAGAGGGGTGGTGTACTGGCAGAGTTTGCATTTTTTCTGGTTGCAGATGAAGGTATTGGGGGTGGGGGAATTGCAGTTGATGGGTTGGTGGGGAGAGTGGCATGAACCAAGGACTGTTGGAGAGAACGGTCCTTGCAGAAGTCAGAGAGGGGTGGGGGAAGGGAAGATGTTCTTGATGGTGGGGTCTAGGCGATTGGCAAAAGTGTTTAAGGATGATGCATTGGATACGGAGACTGGTGGAATGGTAGGTGAGGACAAGGCGGATCCTGTCTTTATTGTGTTTGGTGGAGGGGTTTGGAGCAGTGGAATGGGGAATGGAGATGGTGCAGTGGAGGGCTATCTGGATGATGGAGGGGGAAAAGCACATTGTTCAAAATAGGTGGACATCTGGGATGCTTAGGGGTGAACATCTCCTAATCCTTCCACTCATCGACTAATCAGGTCATACCCTCTACCTGTCTTCACCTATCACCTCTTCACCACTCTGCCCCCCCCCCCCCACTATCTTTATCTGCAGCTTCTCCCACACCCACCTCTGGTCCTGAAGAAGAGTTACACTCCAAACGTTGACTTCTCCACCTCCTGAAGCTGCCAGGCTTGCTGCCATTCTTCTGCTTGTTAATCCTTCTCAGCTCAATGTCTGTTCATCTGCACGAACCCCCTGCACACCCCTGACTACAGTCAGCCATCCAACTTGGAAGTGGGACACTTGTGAGTTTCTTCAGTGCTGGCAAAATTTGTTGATGATGAGCAGTTTGGTTTTGTGGCTTTGTTAACTGGTTAGGACTGTCGATTTTGCCATCTGCCCATTTCAAGTCTGTCAGAGGTATTGGGGCTGTACTTACTGAGCTTCTAGATTTGCAACACAACAACTAAGGAGTAGAGACTGAAGAGCAGGGGGAAGTTGTGTGAAGAACAATGCAGATGAAGAGAAATCTCCACAGAATGCCTTATTTACCACATGCATTCAAAAAGCCTTCCCACGCTTTCACCTTATCAATGTGGTGCTGGTAAAACACAGCAGGTCAGGCAGCATCTAAGGAGCAGGAGAATCGACGTTTCGGGCATAAGCCCTTCTTCCTGAAGAAGGGCTTATGCCCGAAATGTTGATTCTCCTGCTCCTTAGACGCTGCCTGGCCTGCTGTGTTTTTCCAGCACAACATTTTTCAACTCTGGTCTCCAGCATCTGCAGTCCTCACTTTCTCCTATTTCACCTTATCAAGTCAGACTCAGCAGGGAGATGGTGACAGAATAATATTACCTCCTACGAGAGGATCTGCAGCCTCACACCACAGAGATATGGTGCTGTTAGTGACCCTCATAGTGTTGTTGTACATAACTAGATGCATTCCAGATGAAGAAGGCAATGTATTTAATTTGTTCTTGTCCACTGATCCATTGCTAAGCAACCCATTTTTGCAAAGGAAGGGCCAATGCTTTTCTGTAAATATGCAGAAGTAGAATAAAATGTGGATTTGCCAGCGTAGGGGGATTTCTAATGGTCTAGAATTCCCACAAATTTATATATAATTTTCTATTGGTCACATGTCAATGGGACAGGTGTTGTGTCTGGAAGGATTACAGTTTCATTAACGAATCAGTACTGCCAGGTACAAAACAAGGGGTTTGGACAATTACCTTGACAGAAATGTCTTCATCCTGAGGCAGTTTATCCGAGTTACCATCTTCACAGAAGGACCACAGGAAACCTGCCAAGAGACAAGAGGTAATACTTCAGCATCTAGCTGTTACGTGCCCCACTCCCCCATTCTCCTCCCACCAACCAACTCTATCTCCACTAATTGACTGTAGAATGAATGCAAAATGAAAGCAATGCAGCCACCAAATAACCTTCTGAAGACTAAAGCTGCTTCGGCTGCCCAGGACAAGTCCGTCAATGTACAGTAAAAGATGTCTCTGAGTTTCTGGTGGACTGTTGTGGCCCTCACAAAATTGCCATCACGAAGGCTCATCCACGCCACCAGGAACTGGGGGGGGGGATGAGGAAGAGGACAGGGCATCCAGGATCCCTGTGCTAAGGATGGATTATCCAGTAGCTGGTGCTCAGATTTAGGGATCATCCTTTCACAACCAGGAGTCCACCCCTCCATCTCACCATCCTTATGGAATGTCATATCGTCATATCCCTTTGGTTAAGATCCATCAATAAAAGTCATCACAATATTCTTCCCATAAAATATTTATCCAAAAACACATCACATGAAAAAACCAAAACAAACTGCTCACTTTGTTCCCTCAACATCTTGGTCATGGGAGGCTCTGTCTGTCCTGGTGCTCATTCAAAGTGGTTGCTTGCAGTTTGGCTGGTGGAAAGTGGCTGGTTTTCACTGGGCAGGATCATAGATGGCCTCTGAAAATGCCCATCAGGCTTTAGACTGTAATACTTTAACAGTGACAACCATTGCCTGGGCTGGTTACTAGACTGCTGTCTATGAGAGTCTGCAGGTCATAGAGTCATAGAGTCATGGACATGTACAGCACAGAAACAGACCCTTTGGTCCAACTCATCCATGCTGACCAGATATCCTAACTAATCTGGTCCCATTTGCCAGCACTTGGCCCATATTCCATGAAACCCTTCCTATTCATATACCCATCCAGATGCCTATTAAATGTTGTAATTGTACCAGCCTCCATGGCAGCTCATTCCATACACGCACCACCCTCTGCGTGAAAAAGCTGCCCCTTAAATTCCAAATATATATTTCCCCTCTCACTCTAAACCTATGCCCTCTAGTTCTGGACTTCCCCACCCTAGGCAACAGACCTTGTCTATTTACCCTATCCATGCCCCTCATGATTTTAGAAACCTCTATAAGGCTTATAAGGTAACCCCTATAAGGTAACCTCTACTCCAGGGAAAACACCCCAGCCTATTCAACTTTTCCCTATAGCTCAAATCCTCCAACCCCGGCAACATCCTTGTAAATCTTTTCTGAACTCTTTCAAGTTTCAGAACATCCTCCTGATAGGAGGGAGAACAGAATTGCGCACAATATTTCAAAAGTGGCCTAACCAATGTCCTGCTTAGCTACGAGATGACCTCCCAACTCTTGTACTCAATACCCTGACCAATAAAGGAAAGCATACCAAATGCCTTCTTCACTATCCTATCTACCTGTGACTCCACTTTCAAGGAGCTATGAACCTGCACGCCAAGGTCTTTTTGTTCAGCAACACTCCCTAGGAGCTTATCATTAAGTGTATAAGTCTTGCTAAGATTTGCTTTTCCAAAATCAGCACCTCACAATTATCTGAATTAAACTCCATCTGCCACTTCTCAGCCCATTGGCCCATCTGATCAAGATCCTGTTGTACTCGAAGGTAACCTTCTTCAATGTCCATTACACCTTCCACTTTGGTGTCATCTGCAATCTTACTAAATATACTTCCTACGTTCACATCCAAATTGTTTATATAAATGACGAAAAGTAGTCAATCCAGCAGCGATCCTTGTGGCACTCCACTGGTTACAGGCCTCCAGTCTGAAAAACAACCCTCCACCACCATCCTCTGTCTTCTATCTTCGAGCCAGATAGCCTGTGATGCAGACTTATCAGCAAGGGCCCCAGCAATCATTTCCCCCTAGCTTCCTACAGAGTTCTAGGGTACACCTGATCAGGTCCTGGGGATTTATCCTCTTTTATGTGTTTCAAGACATCCAGCACTTCCTCCTCTGTAATATGGAAATTTTTCAAGATGCTACCATCTATGCCCCTACATTCTATATCTTCCATGTCCTTCTCCACAGTAAACATTGATGCAAAATACTTGTCTAGTATCTTCTCCATCTGTTGTGGTTCCACACGTTGGCCACTTTGCTGATCTTTGTGGGGCCCTATTCTCTCCCTAGTTACCCTTTTGTCCTTAATTTATTTATGAAAACCCTTTGGATTCTCCTTAACCCTATTTGCTAAAGCTATCTCAGTGGCAGTGTTCTGTGTCAGAATGGGAGCAAATTTGAATCTCATTGCCTCCACCTGACCTGCAATGTGGTCGTGAAATGTTGTGTGGATTCAGCAGTACAGATATCAGCCTCCAAATGCTACATCACAGCTGGTTTTGCAAATGCTGTCATGGAGCTGGCCACCATTTCAATGTTCAAACTCTGAGCAATGCCCTTTGCCATGTTGGAGCTGAATTCTCCAATGTGCCTGACATTGACAGAATGTTGTTTACCACATTTGTCAGATCTCCAAGGGTTTAAATCTGCTGGTTAGTTTAGTTGGCTGGACAGTTGGTTTGAGATGCAGTGTGATGCTAATAGTGCAAGTTCGATTCTTGTGCTGGCTGAAGTTACCATGAAGAACTGACCTTCTCAACCTTATCCTTTCCATGAGATGTGGTGACCTTCAGGTTAAACTCACCACCAGTCATCTCTGTCTCTGAAAAAGCAGCCTATGGCCCTTGAGGATTATGGTCACTTTCATGTTTTTCATTGTTGTCATGTATCTATGACCATATGACATTTTTTTGTATTAATTTGTGAAATGTCGGTGTTGCTGGCTGTGCCAACATTTATTGCTTGTCCCTAGTGGTGGTGAGCTGCCTTCTTGAACTGCTGCAGACCTTGTGTTGTAGGTTGACCTACAATGCTGTTAGGAGGGAATTCCAGGATTTTGACCCAGTGACCCAAGTGGGGATATATTTCCAAGTCATAATGGTGACTGGCTCAGAGGGGAACTTGTATGGGATGGTGTTCCCATGTTTAGTGACAATAAACTGAGCTACTTCCTTCTGGATGGTGTCAAGCTTCTTAAGTGTTAATGGAGCTGCACCCATCCAGGCAAGTGGGGAGTATTCCATCATACTCTTGATTTGTGACTTATATGTGCAGGGCAGGCTTTGGGGAGTCAGGAGGGGAGTGACTCACTGCAGTATTGCTAACCTCTGATGTGCTTTTATAGCTGCTGTGTTTATGTGGCAGGTCCTGTTGAGTTTTTGGTCAATGGTAACCACCAGGAGGTTGATAGTGGGGAATCAGTGAAAAGTTGCTGTGATATTGTGCATTAGTGTTTCCTGTGGTCCAGGCTGCAGTTCACTCATGACTGCATGACTCAGTTATTAGGACCCTCGCCTCTGAGTTGTAAGGGTCTGTGCTTAAGTCCTAATACAATACAGGCCAACGCTTCAGCAGAGTACTGAGGGTACATTGGATGTTAGAAGTGTTACCTTTCAGATGAAATGACAATCCCCGCTCCCTCTTGCTTATGTGGATGGATGTAAAATAATCCACCAAGAAGAACGTTAGGGGAGTTATCCCTGTTTCATGGTCAATTGTTATGTCTCAATCAAGATCACAAAAACAGATTATTTGGTAATTGTCTCATTGCTTTTTGTGAGTTTGTTGTGTTTACTGGGACTGCTGTGTTTCCTACATTACTACAGTGACTATACATCAATGACTATAAAGCACCATGAAGTGTCCAGTCGCTGTGTAAAACCCCACATAAATGTAAAATGTTCTTCCTCAATATGTATTGATCCTGATTCAATGTTAGACTCTAAAGTTTGCTTGGTGTTTGTATCTGAGTTGGAGTGGTTATAATTCTAATAGTGATTTTTCACATGCTGCAACTGTCTCTCCCCCTTTGGGGTTGATATGGCAAGGCAGGCAGCAATTCCTGAGTGTTTAATGGCAGGAAATCAGAACGGCAGAATTCAGGTGTGAGGAAAGGAGTGGATGACCTGCAGTTTCATGTCTATGGCATATAGCAGCTGCTGAGTGGTTCACATTACTGCCTCCCAGTGCCAGGGACCTGGGTTCGATTCCAGCCTCGGGCGACTGTCTGTGTCTTTGCACATTCTCCCCGTGTCCTCTGGATGCCCTGTTTTCCTCCCACAGTCCAAAGATGTGTGGGTTAGGTGAATTGGCCATGCAAAATTGCCTATAGTGTCTAGGCATGTGCAGGCTAGGTGGGTTAGTGGGTGTAAATGTGGGGTTATGTGGATAGGGTAGTGGGCTGGATTTGGTTGGGATGCTCTTCAGAGGGTCTATGTGGACTTGATGAGCTGAATGGCCTGTATTCACACTGTAGGGAATTTGTGATGACAGCAGGATAAGAGAAGATAAGAATTCAGAAGGACAGTAAGTCAACAACACATCATCACCTTCAATGTCCTCAATGAGACAGGCCTGGTTTACGTAGGGCGGTAAGAAACGCAGCAAGAGCAAATTTGTCCATACAGTCTATTCTGCCATTTGCTTAGACATTGGCTGCTCTGATTGCCAGGCCCTCTCTCATGTGGCTCTTGACTTAAGTATTTCTTGGATATTATATTTACATTCCATTGTGAAGAAAGGCACAAAATAGTTGTTTAGTGCTTCTAATTTTTCCCTATTTCCCACTGTTAATTCCCAGACTCACTCGCCAGAAGTCAGACACTCACACCCATTTTCTTTTTTAAATACTTGTAGAAATGCCTTTCTAACTGGATTTATGTTTCTAGTTTTAGTAAAATTGAAGGGCGGTCATGTTTTTAAGCTTGAATGCAACTCATTTCACAATATCCCTCACTGTTTTGGGGTCAGATGAAACAATTCAAATGGGATATTTGTTGCAACAACATATGTCATAATTACTCCATATTTTATGAAGAAAACAAGTACAAACCAAACAATTTATGATGCGAAAACATTTAGTTTTGCAATGTTTTTCATCAAGGTATTCCATGACTGTTTGGCAGTAGACAAAAAATGTATCCATATGGAGATGCACAGTGCCAAGGTCAAACAAAATTCTATCATATCCATTTATTGTAAGTTGCAATGCTTTTATCTGTCTTTTCTATCTGTGAAATTCCCAAGTTCACTTTAACAGCTGTCAATGTTGATAGATTGCAAGATTGAGTGAAACTGCTTGCTCATCTGCTCTGGTATCCATTTACCTCTGATTCTGTAGTTCTTCAGTTACTGCTGTCAACTTTAATCCAACTTTATGACCCTTTGTAGTGTCCTCATATGTTCCACTTTTGCAAATACAGTTATATTTTAAATGATGCTCCAGTCTCCACTTCAATAATCACTTCTGGGAAAATATTGCATCATCTATTAATGCCACACACAAAACAAAATCTCTTAAGGTCCCATTTTACTTTTCATGTGATAATCTTGAGTCACTGCCTCTTTAGTATCATCTGTGTGGAGTAAATCTTCCACCGTCCTTTCAAAATGTCATTGTTTTAAATACTTTAAACATTGTGAGCCCACTCCCTTAACTGTTTATTTTTCTAACAATAATGGAACATTAATTATAGACTCGCATTGTAGTAAGTGTTCACTTCACTTTTTCCATGTTTCTATTCTTCTTATAATAGGGGATTGCAAAATTGCATGCAATAAACTGATACGGTCTGTCTTACAGAAATCAAAATTATTTTTGTATTTGCTGCCTACAGTTATAACATCTGTGATTGGATCTGTCTTTCAATTTACCTTCAGTAGTACACTTTTCAAAACAGATTGCACTCTCACACTTTTCTCTTCCTTCACTTTGTTCACACTTATATCTCAATATAAGATTCACCCTTCTTTTGTTGTTAAAGTGTACCTACCACCTTTCTTTCCATCCATCCAATCATATTTGTACTTCTGAAATTCCCTGTAGTCTTCCTGACAGTGCACAATGGTCTTTAATTTATCATAATCAACAAACTTTGATATGGCCTCTTGTGAAAATCATTTATGCGCATAAGAAACAAGAGACCTTAGCAGACAAACCCCTGGGGAACATCAGTGCATGCAATCTGTGAAACTAAAAACACCCATCGTTAATACAGATGCCAGCTTCAAGTCTCTGCTGCAGCCATGCCAAGGCATTCTCTCCAACACATTGTGCCTTACAGATTGGAACAGACCAATATAAAATGTCTCACAAGCATTCCCTTCATCAATATACCATATATCTTGGTCTGAAAGGCTATGGAAGAATTATAATGAGGAATGCCATAGCTACCACCCACAAAGATGATGTTATGTGGACTTGAAGCCAGGATAGCTTAGGATCGGGGAGCAGTAAGATCTAATGTCCGTGGCCTCCTCATAGTCTGTGCAACAATGTCTACTATATAAATATAATTTGTAACTAGTTATTAATCCACAATTATCTACATCTTGTTCAGTGCAAGATTATTACCTTCTCGATAGACCAGTAAGTAGTTTTCTTCTATCACACCAGAATAAGTGAGCTTTACAAATTAAAGAATTAAATCAGCACCATAGTGATTTGCAGACTCAGTTGAATTGCACATACAGCAACTTTTTTTTTTCAAAAGTCACAAATGAACTAGTCAAAAACAACATTCCCTTATCATTTCATGCAGACTGCCTCTGATCAGCCCATGTTTTTCAAAAATAGAATTTTAATTTTGGTGAGCGGGATGGCTGTTGTGTAGTAGGAATGAAGGTTAGAACCCCAAAAATCTTAGTGCATTGGAAACATGATTTGGCTTCCTTGCAGCTTTTACTGGGAAATGTAACCAAGAGGGGCCTGAGTCAGGATGAATATATTGGTTTTAGGTTGGTAAACTATAACTAGTCAGGGGTCAGGTATAGGGTTTTGAGTGATTTGTATGGCTGATTGCATTGCAACCAAATTTGCTGATGATATAAAGAAATTAGAGAAGCAAGTTGTTCGAGTGAATGAGACAAAATGTCTGCAAAGGGTAATACATAATTGAGGTGAGTGACCAAAAATTTTGGTAGTTGGGGTATAACATGGCAATATGTAGGAATACCTGACTTTGTCAGAAAGAGTGAAAAGCAGAATATTATTTTAATGAAGACTGCAGAATACGGCAGTACAGAGGAATCTTGATATGTTTATTCATTAATCAAAGAAGAGTGAGCATGCAGGTACTTAGAAAGGCACCATTCAATAAGATCACGGCTGATGTGATTGCAACTCCATAGCCACCATCCTACCTATAGATACTGAAATGGTGTCTCCTTGCATGAACACATCTAGAACTAGGGGGCACAATTGACAAGGAAGGGATTGGCCATTTGCAAAGAAGAATTTTTCCTTAGAATTCTCTTCTACAGTCAGTGATGGACTCTGAATTACTGAATATATTCAAGGCTGAGTTAAATAGATGCACAAAAGAGTCAAAGACTATGGGCAACTTAGGAAAGTGGAGATAAAGCAGGTTTGACAGGTCAAAGTCTACTCCTACTCTGATCTGTTTTGGTCTTATGGAATGAATTGGGAATCCCTTTGGGAATGTCAGGTCTATAATTTCAATAAATTCTTAGCCAATTATAGATCTTAATCCTCAACATAGTCTTGAACAATCCATCTACATGCCTCCTGATCTGTGTGAAAATCACCAGGGTTGAAAAGGCAAGAGCACATTACATCACCAATTTAAAATTTTAGATCTGTCTCTCTCCAAGGATACTGCTTGAGTGTTTGCAGCCTTTTCAGTTTTTATTTCAGACTTTCAGCATCTGGTTACAAACTGCTAACCAGAAGACCCCACCAGTAGCACTTACTCAGCAACCATTTTAAGATGTGTTCTCACTCACTGTTTGCCAATGAAACTCTTAGGAGAAAGTGACTGATTCTGAGATTGACCTTTCAAGCAAGTTTGCTGACCAGAATACTGGCCAGAAATGTATGAATGGAATTTCATTACATAGAACATACTACAGAATAGCACAAGAAGTGTGCAATTCTGGTCTTCCTCCTATCAGACGGACGTTGTGAAACTTGAAAGGCTTCAGAAAAGAATTACAAGGATGATGCCAGAGAAGGAGAGTTTGAGATATAGGGAGATGCTGAATAGGCTCTTAGAAGGCATGCACAGGGTAAATAGACAAGGTCTTTTCCCTACAGTGGGGGAGTCCAGGCTAGAGGGCATAGGTTTAGGGTGAGGGGCGAAAAATTTAAAAGGGACCTAAGGGGTAACTTTTTCATGCAAAGGATTGCACGTGTATGGAATGAGCTGCCAGAGAAAATGGTGGAGGCTGGCACAATGACAACCTTCCAAAGGCATCTGGATGGGTGTACGAATAGGAAGGGTTTAGAGGGTTATGGGTCAAGTGCTGGCAAATGGGACTAGATTAGTTTATGATATCTGGTTGGCATGGACGAGTTGGACTGAAGGGTCTGTTTCCATGCTGTGCATCTCTATGTCTGTATGACTCTAACTGTGTCATGTTGTGTAGAGTTTTGATGGTCATACACCCACTAGCAGGGACTCATCATTGCTTTAGCTCTCTTTGAAATATGCCTCTATTCAGCACTTGAGTTATCTTGAAATCCTCATCAAGGTGATTCTACCTGTGCACATGAACTTCCTTACATTGTGCACCCCAAGTGGACTCCTTGGTCATCTCCAGCTCCAGCTCCTATGTCACTCTTGATGGATCTATGGGAGGTAAAAGCCATACAATGGAACAGACATAGGGAACGGGTGAAACAATAGTGCTATTGACTCTCTCGAAAGACATATAAAATATATCAACATACTTAGCACTTCCTTTGTCTGTGACTCTTTGCAAGACCCGAATGTAGCAGCAGTGAAGACTGATCAAAGATAAACTAATTCAAAGGAGAACTCTCCAGGACATGAATGAGTACAGACTCTTGCAAAGGAAGGAGAAAACTTAAATTCTCTTTCTCCTTTCATTCTGCATTGCTTTTTAGTTCAGGGATGAATTAAATTCCTGGAGGCGCAGAAATGAAAACCTCTCCGTAACTTCCAGGGTAAGTATTTCTGTTGGCAGTGGCATACACTGACACACACAGCACATTAAGGCTGCTGGCACATAGACAATGACATCTCAGGGACTCCAATAGAAAGTAGGATTGCTCTATCATGACCAAGGAAATAAACTGCTCGACCAGGATGTTTCGGACATTTCTGGCCAGTATTCTGGTCAGCAAACTTGCTTGAAAGGTCAATTCAGAATCAGTCACTTTCTCCTAAGAGTTCATTGGCAAACAGTGAGTGAGAACACATCTTAAAGTGGTTGCTGAGTAAGTGTTACTGGTGGGGTCTTCTGGTATGTAATTAGACATTTCCAGGTCTTGTTGAACGTTGGAGACATAGTGATGTACAGCATGGAAACAGACCCTTCGGTCCAACCTGTCTATGCCAACCAGATATCCCAACCCAATCTAATCCCACCTGCCAGCACTTGGCCCATATCCTTCCAAACCCTTCCTATTCATATACCCATCCAGATGCCTTTTAAATGTTGCAATTGTACCAGCCTCCACCACTTCCTCTGGCAGCTCATTCCACACACGTACCACCCACTGTGTGAAAACGTTGCCCCGTAGGTCTCTTCTTTATCTTTCCCCTCTCACCCTAAACCTAAACTTTGATCAGTTTCAGCTCATTTTTACTGGCTGACTTGAAGGTTCTTGGAGATAGTGAGAAATGCAGATGTTGGCGAGTCAGAGTGGATAATGGGTGGAGCTGGAAAAAGCCCAGCATCAGAGAAGAAGGGGAGTTGACATTTCAGGTCACAACTTGATGATTTGCCAAAGCAGTTGAAAGTGTGGTACTGGAAAAGCACAGCAAGTCAGGCAGCATCCAAGGAGCAGGAGAATTAACGTTTCAGGCAAAAGCCTTTCATCATTTACCAAGGCAGTCTAGAAGGTCAATAGTTTTATCCTGAAAGCGTTGGCTGAGAAAACTCTCTACTACTTCCTTTGCTTGCAAATGGAACTCAATTGTAGTCTTTCATTGGTTTTCTATTGTTACGGGTCTTTTTCCCCAAGAATGCTTTTCTTCATAAAAACAGAAAGAATTGCAGATGCTGTAAACCAGAAACAAAAACAAGAACACCATTTGATTTTCCACTTGGGGACCCTGCACCCCTCTGGGCTTGCTATCGAGATTAATAACTTTATGGCTTGAGCTCTATGATGTTCCTACCCCAACCCCCACACACCAGGCCTTGTTATCATAAAGTCTGCTATTACACACAGTCCATTGTTAGTCACTAACAGTCCCCATTAACAACTATTCACCTTCCTCGTCAGATTGTTACCCACTCCTTTGTCCAACTGCTCCTCTCGCTCTTTGTGTTCTATCCCCAGCTATTGTTTACCCCACCCCCCCCCTCCCCCACCCTGTCTTCTGCATTTAAACCAATATTTTCCTAGCTACCATCAGTTCTGGGGAAGGGTCATCGGATTCGAAACGTTAACCATGATTTCTCTCTCCACAGATGATGCCAGACCTGCTGAACTTTTCTAATAATTCCTGTTTTTGTCAATGTTTTCCTTCAGTTATTCACAATGGTTGCTGAATGTTGTAGGTGGGTTTAATAGAATAAGCAGACAATAAGCAGCTCACTTTTTCCAACACGTTGTCAAAAGAGACAGCAGAGACAGTATCTCTCCAATCAAACGAGGGATCCTCGAACTAACCTCTTCTTCTCATCTGCTGTTCCTATAAGAAGGTCTAAAACATCGTTCTGCAGCTACTCTGCTTCATTTTTGGTACAGTCTTTTCCCACTTCTTCTAGGATTTCTTCAAAGAGGGATGTAAGGTCTGAAATATCCTCATGTGGTCCTAGCCATGGCATTTCATCAATGAAATCTGCCGGCCTGGATAATGAGTCAATCTCAGTCTCTGCTGCAGCTGGAGGTTCAAAGTTATGTGTACAGCTCTGTTTAAATAAAAAATGATGCTGATTTGGAATGACACACAAGGTCTCTGTGATCTCTTTTCCATTGTGGTGCAGTGTAACATGTATCTGGCCTTTTACTCTGATTAGAGTACATCTTATACCTCTCATGTCTCAAAATTGAATAGAAGACATTCTGAGTATTTGTGTCTTCAATCGTCCAAAAGATATTTTAAGAAATCCTCCCTGTTTTCCTGCCTGCACCATTCTGCAAACATCCAACCCATTTCCAACCTTCATTTCTGCTGCAAATTCTTTGTATGTCCTTTCTATTTAAATAATAATCAGTTTGCAATTCTTCCAAGTTTTGAAATTGTGCTCTGTGTATGAGGAACTAAATCACTTATATTTGTCAGAAATACAAGGGCTCTATTCCTGTTGGAAAGCCGATGCAGGTTTGCAGATGGAGACGTCGATACCTACCATAGGCATCACACTCACTCCCTCCCATTGCCCTTTTACAACTTTTACTACAACTGTGGAAGAAATTGGCAGCGTGGAGTACAAGAGTGGGGAAGTCTTACTGCAACTTTGCCAAGTGCTAGTGAGGCAACATCTGGAGTACTGTGAACAGTTTTTGTTCCCTTATTTAAGGAAAGATATCATTTCATGGGAGGCCAGATGGAGAAGGTGATGATCCTTGGGATGAGGAGGGGTTGCCTTATGAGCAAAGGTTGAATAGGTTGGGACTCTACTCACAGGAGTTTAGTAGAATGAGACGGGATCTCACAGAAACAGACAGGATTCGTAAGGGGCGTAACAAGGCAAGTGCCCTTGTGGGAGAGTCTAGGACCAGAGGACATGGTCTCAGGATTATGAGGGCTAACCCATCAGTACAGATCCCCCACATGCTCCCATATGTCACTGGAGTCACATGGATAGTTCTCATCATTACACTGAGCCCTGGCTCTACCCCTCAGTCTTGCCCACCATCATGCTGCATAGTCTCCCCCCCTCCTTGAGACCCTGGTGCCAGTGAGTGCTGACAACCCCTCCACTCCCACAGTGTACCCGTGTGCTCATACGCAATACTGCCTCCTTCACCCATGCATGCAGTAACCCCTGCCCTTCACCATTCTTGCTTCCACTGCATCCCAGCTTGCTACCTCCAATCTTCATCATTGATTACCCCAAAATCCTAACCACAACAGACTCCTCTAATAGCAGCTTCTCTTCTCGCCCCACTGAGATATCCTACAAGACTGACCAGTGGCCATCTCCCTGACTGACAGGCACAGCCAGTCCTTACTGATGAGTGAGCAAACTTCTGACCAATGTGCTTGCAGCTCCCTGACTGACCAGCCACAATTCCCCTCATTGCTTTCACTGAACTGGCAGGACCTACTGTGGCCACTTCCCAGACTGCCCCAAATAGAGGTTTGATCTTGTACATGCCCCTGGACCGAGATGTAATGACGCCCATAATTTATTTATCAGGATGTCCTGTCTCCTCACAGCTTGCTCCCCTCGGGTTGATTCAGGACTACACCCCTTGGACATTCAGACCTGACCATTGGCTGAAGCACATGCAGTGGACTTGCTGTCATCTCTTGCTGCATTTGTAACATTGATGCAACAACATGAGCATCCCCTTGACTGATCCCAGCTGACAGCCATCACAAACTGCCTGGCTTCCTGTCTGCACTATAACAGCAAGTCAGGGCAAAAGTACTGAGAGCATTTAAGATCTGACTCAGGCAACTAAGCGGCAAAAAGTTAAATAAAGTCAGGACACTGTGAATATCGCAGTTGGCATAAAGTTAGGAGTTTTTTACAGGCCTCCTAATAGTCCTAGAAACGTAGAAGAAAGGATTGCGAGGATGATTCAAGAGAAGAGTGAAAGTAATAGGGATGTTGTTATGGGGGACTTTAACTTTCCAGATATTGACTGGGAAAGCTATAGCTCAAGTTCGTAAGATGGGTCAGTGTTTGTCCAATGTGTGCAAGAGGGTTTCCTGACACAATATGTAGATAGGCCAACAAGAGGTGAGGCCATACTGGATTTGGTTCTGGGTAATGAACCAGGCCAGGTGTTAAAATTAGAGGTAGGTGAGCACTTTGGGGACAGTGACCACAATTCAGTGACCTTTACTCTAGTGATGGAGAGGGATAAGAGTGCACTACAGGGCAAGAGTTATAGATGGGGGCAGGGAAATTATGATGCTGTGAGGCATGATGCATGTGTGGCCTGGAAAAGTAAGCTACAAGGCAAGGGTGTAATTGATATGTGGAGCTTGTTCAAGGAGCAACTATTGAATGTCCTTGATAA
>NC_057713.1:133983235-133986271 GCF_004010195.1 Chiloscyllium plagiosum
CCTCTATAAGGTCACCGACGCTCCAGGGAAAACAGCCCCAGCCTGTTCAGCCTCTCCCTATAGCTCAAGTCCTCCAACCCTGGCAACATCCTTGTAAATCTTCTCTGAACCCTTTCAAGTTTCATAACATCTTTCCGATAGGAAGGAGACCAGAATTGCATGCAATACTCCAACAGTGGCCTAACCAATGTCCTGTACAGTTGCAATGTGACCTCCCAACTCCTGTACTCAATGCTCTGACCAATAAAAGAAAACATACCAAGCGCCTTCTTCACTATCCTATCTACCTGCAACTCTACTTTCAAGGAGCTATGAACCTGCACTCCAAGGTCTCTTTGTTCAGCAACACTCCCTAGGACCTTATCTTTAAGTGTATAGGTGCTGCTAAGATTTGTTTTCCCAAAACGCAGCACCTCCCATGTATTTGAATTAAACTCCATCTGCCACTTCTCAGCCCATCTGGTCATGATCCTGTTGTAATCTGAGGTAACCTTCTTTGCTGTCCACTACACCTCCAATTTTGGTGTCATCTGCAAACTTACTAAGTGTACTTCTCATGCTCACATCCAGATCATTTATGTAAATGACAAAAAGTGGAGGACCCAGCACCGATCCTTGTGGCACTCCACTGGTCACAGGCCTCCAGTCTGAAAAACAACCCTCAACCACCACCCTCTGTCTTCTACCTTTGAGCCAGTTCTGTATCCAAATGGCTAATTCTCCCATGTATTTCATGAGATCTAACCTTGCTAATCAGTCTCCCATGGGGAACCTTGTCGAACGCCTTACTATAGATCACATCTACCGCTCTGCCCTCATCAATCCTCTTTGTTACTTCTTCAAAAAACTCCATCTCATTAATTATTCTAATTCAGAATCAATTCTGTATCTGCTTGCAAGGTCACTCAGTTTTAGTTACAGACATAATTTGTTCACTATATTACTTATTTTGCATTTAACATTTCACATAACAAGATTCATAAACACATATGAAATCATTGTGATCATGTGGTCTTCATTGTTACAAACCAGTTCATTCTTATTGTGCAGTGGTAGTTCAGATAAGCTACTCAATTGTGTGTATCTGTGAGATACTAAAATCTTATAGTTGTGGACATGAAGATGACCTGACTAGCTGTGGATGATTGAGGTTAATGATCAGATTTTGACACGGCTAGCAGTATAAGGTAGTCAACAGTTAATGGTTCATCCACAGAGTGAACTTCCTACTGTAGAGATGCATGTGATAATATTCGCAAGCGTAAACACAGACTAGTGCTTTCTGCTACCTAATAGAGTATTTGCATTCAGTTTCTGACAACAGGCATAATACATAAATAATTGGTCATTTTCTTCTTCACTGAGCTGGGACAATAAAGCACCAATCATAATGCTTGATATTTTGTGATACATGTTTCCACGTGGTGATGTTAACATGTCATACACTGTTTGGTGTGTGATTGTCCATTCTCAAAGTGCATCGTTGTACAGTTGCTTCTGAGAATTCTTTATGATCTCTAAGTACTTAGGAATAAATATGTGATTAAAAAAAGGTAATATAAAAGGACACTGTCACATTAAATGGAGTCAAAAGAGAATGATAATTTTGATACAGTCACGAGTCAGCTTTATTCCAGCCATAATCACTCTGTATTTTTGAAATGTTGATGCCTTGAATGTGCTGTTGTCTTTGTTGAGCATCAAGTTCTATTGTCTACGTTGAGTGAGCTCTGCTGAGAACCACACCATGTTCTGCTTTGTCATTTCCATGGACAACAATGTTGTTAAGCAGGTTGAACATCCTGTCAACATCTGATGCTCGACATTGACAAGACTGAAGAAACAAGCTTTTGGAATCCAAGATGCTGAATGTAGCCCACATTATGTACTGAAATATCAGCTTCACTCTGCTATTGTTTCTGAAGTTAGATCCATCACAAGTTAAGCTTTACAAAGACGATGAAGTTATGAAGAGATGCTGACTATTCTTGGATTGCAGGAAATGGATACGATTTGTCAGAAACTATAGCTTGGTTGATTGCCTTATGACTCACAAAGTTCACCATTCCTTCATCGTGCACTGAGTAGATTTGATACCCACGGTGAGGGTGGCACGGTGGCACGGTGGCACAGTGGTTAGCACTGCTGCCTCACAGCACCAGAGACCCGGGTTCAATTCCCGCCTCAGCGACTCTCTGTGTGGAGTTTGCACATTCTCCCCGTGTCTGCGTGGGTTTGCTCCGGTTTCCTCCCACACTAAATTGCCTGTAGTGTTAGGTGAAGGGGTAAATGTAGAGGAATGGGTCTGGGTGGATTGTGGGTCGTTGTGGACTTATTGGGCTGAAGGGCCTGTTTCCATACTGTAAGTAATCTAAATATTAATTTGCTCAATGTTGCTTTGTCGGGGTCTAATTGTTTAAGCTGATGTGACTGTAGTACAGATTATGTTAAACCATAAGAGAAACTTCCAGTTACATTTTCATTACTAATACTGCCACCTTTGGAAAATCACTGGCTCTGCTCTGATATCTGGACTTCTGGGGAGAGATTATAAAAATTAGGGCTACTTTCTCCAGAATTTAGAATGTTAAGGGATGATTTGATCAAAGTCTCAAGATGTTAACAGGAAAAGACAGGGTAGATAAAGATAAACTGTTCCCATTGGTCGGGATTCCAGAACTGGGGGCATTGTCTGAGAATTAGGAAGAGATGTTAGGAAACACATCTACACACAAAGGATTGTGGAGGATTGGAATTCTCTTCTACATACAGCTGTGAATGAAGAATCAGTTGTTAGTTTTAAATCTGAGATAGTGAGGAGAAAGTGAGGACTGCAGATGCTGGAGAATGGAGCTGAAAATGTGTTGCTGGAAAAGCGCAGCAGGTCAGGCAGTATCCGAGGAACAGGAGAATCGACGTTTCGGGCATGAGCCCTTCTTCAGGAATGAGGAAAGTGTGCCAAGCAGGCTAAGATAAAAGGTAGGGAGGAGGGACTTGGGGGAGGGGCGTTGGAAATGCGATAGGTGGAAGGAGGTT
>NC_057713.1:133986916-134026392 GCF_004010195.1 Chiloscyllium plagiosum
AATTGCGGTCTTTGAAGAAGGAAGCCATCTGGGTTGTTCGGTATTGGAACTGGTCCTCCTGGGAGCAGATGCGGCAGAGACGAAGGAATTGGGAATATGGGATGGCGTTTTTACAGGGGCCAGGGTGGGAGGAGGTGTAGTCTAGGTAGCTGTGGGAGTTGGTCGGTTTATAGTAAATGTCCATGTTGATTCGGTCGCCCAAGATAGAAATGGAGAGGTCTAGGAAGGGGAGGGAGGAGACTGAGACAGTCCAGGTAAATTTGAGGTCGGGGTGGAAGCTGTTGGTAAAGTGGACGAACTGTTCAACCTCCTCATGGGAGCATGAGGTAGCGCCGATACAGTCATCGATGTAGTGGAGAAAAAGGTGGGGGGTGGTGCCAGTGTAGCTGCGGAAGATGGACTGTTCCACATATCCTACAAAGAGGCAGGCATAGCTGGGGCCCATGCGGATGCCCATGGCATCTCTGTTAAGTAAAGATAATAAGGGTTATAGAGTCAGAAACTTTGAAGGTCTGGCAGTATTTTTGGAGAGAAAGTAGAGTTAATATTTCGGGTCCTTTCTTCAGAAGTTCTGATTAAGAGTCACCGGACTTGAAGCATTAAGTCTGTTTTCTCTCCAAAGATGTTGTCAGACCTGCTGGGTTTTCCAGCCATTTCTGTTTCTGAGATTGATATGGTTTCTTTTAATTTTTTTAAATTCCCTATATTCTGAGAAAGTTCCATTAGATTAAAAAATAACACGTGTAAACTTTTTTAATCAAAAAAGATTGCACAGGAAAGAGAGAGAGATAAAGTTTAGACCCTTTAGTTTAACATCTCACATGGTAAAGCTATTATTAAAGATGTCATAACAGTGCACTGGAAAATGGTTAACACAATCCGTATTGTAAAAGGGAAATCGTGCTGAACCAATTTACTGGAGTTCTTTGAAGAAACAACTTGTGCTGAGTATAAAAGTGCACTTAGATTTCCAGGAAGTACTTGATAAGGTGCTTCACAAAATCCCTTAAGGAAAATAAATGTGCATGGTGGAAGGGTAATGGATTGGCATGGATAAAGGATTGGTTAGCTAACAGGAAACACAGAGTTAAAAATCACACAACACCAGGTTATAGTCCAACAAGTTTAATTGTAAGCACACTAGCTTTCGGAGCGACGCTCCTTCATCAGGTGATTGTGGAGGGCTCGATCGTAACACAGAATTTATAGCAAAAATTTGCAGTGTGATGTAACTGAAATTATACATTGAAGAATTGATTGTCTGTTAAGTCTTTCATCTGTTAGAATACAGTGATAGTTTCACTTCTTTCATGTGTAAATCACAAAACCCTTTTTTTTAAAGTTGCATTCTCGGGTTAGCCGTTAACAATGGTGATAGCTAGACAATGATCGAGCCCTCCACAATCACCTGATGAAGGAGCGTCGCTCCGAAAGCTAGTGTGCTTCCAATTAAACCTGTTGGACTATAACCTGGTGTTGTGTGATTTTTAACTTTGTACACCCCAGTCCAACACCGGCATCTCCGAATCAGGAAACACAGAGTCAGCATGGATTGGTCAAGTGGGTTACAAGATGTAATGAGTGGCGTGCCACAGGGATCAGGTATTTCTATATTCAATTAAATGATTCAGATGAACGGATTCTGCTGATTCTGGGTATAGAACATCGATTTTATTGAAAAACAAAAAGTTGTTCAAGAAATTTGATTGATCAATTTCTTGGTTCTAGTTGGTTAGTGAGTAATTGCTTTGAAAAAATAATGAGAATTTGACTGTACGAGCTTTTGATGACACCTGATACTTCTCACTACTTTTAACTCTTTCACATTTAATTGAGCAGTTAAGAATTGGCTCAAATTATTTGCTAAACACCTTTGATGTGTAATACTTTGGACATGCAATGACATCTTGGAGGCTGCACTTGCAGGTGATAGTTCTAAAAAATAATGTAGATTCTGTGTGTGGAAAATATGTAATTATGGATAACAATATACAAATCATAAACTTAGAGATATTTAACTTTCATTATTACATCAATATATCAACTCCAGTTTAAAAGAATTAATAATACATATGAAAAAATAACGTTTTTTAAATTTATGAAAACAGAGTTGATGTTGAAATGTTGAAAGGAAAATCTAGCATCACTTGACAGATAGCATTTCTGGAGAGAACCGACAAGTTAATGTTTTAGGTGTGACTCTAATGTCAGCTTTGTTCTCGTCAACTTTTCACCTGTTAATTATTTCCAATATCTCCTGTTTCTATATATATTTAAATATGATTGATGATTTATTCTTAGACTCTGTAATTTTACACTCAATCCTTCAGTCTAATCTCAACTCTTTATATCTCTTCAGGAAATAATGATTAATTCTCAGCAGCATTCTTAGTTTATGGGCATTGTTCAATTTTGACAACAACCAGCCTCAATATCTTGTATTGTTGCAACATCTTTTGAAAAATTGCTGACTAGCAAAGCACACTCACCTTTCCAACAATGTTCAGCCACAGCATACTTACATTTTCTGATTTTTTTTGCCATTGGAGTAGTTTGTTTGAAGTGAGGACATCACTTGCATGTAACAATGTTGACTTGTCACCCAGTGTTTTGTACTTGGAAATAAAATTCTGGCAGAAGCTAAGTTTGATTTAATTTGCTCCAATTTTAAAAAAATTGACTCTACATCACATTGCAAACAACAAATGTCAATTGATTTTGACTAGTAATAAGAAGGATTCCATAACAAAAGATCATGCAAAACAGGAAGCAATATTTAATGTCATTATTTTTCCTCTGCTGACTATATTATATGACAAAAAATAGACTCATTCTGGAAACAAGAAGTATTTTAGAACTGCGCTGGAAGGAAAGTAATGTTTAAACAGAATAGAGTGCACAGTTTTACTTTTAGATTACTTACAGTGTGGAAACAGGCCTTTTGGCCCAACAAGTCCACACCAACCTGCAACCCATTCCCCTAACACTACAGGCAATTTAGCATGGCCAATTCACCTAACCTGCACATTTTTGGACTGTGGGAGAGAAGTGGAGCACCTGGAGGACACCCACGCAGACACGGGGAGGATGTGCAAACTCTACACAGTCAGTCGCCCGAGAACTGAACCCAGTTCTCTGGCGCTGTGAGGCAGCAGTGCTAACCACTGTGCCACCGGGTCGGGGATGTGAAAATTAAATAAGTTGACTTCATAGGAAAGAAACCTAAATGTTTTTTTTTATGCAAGTATTGTTTTTCTAGGCATATACATTCACCACATTTTAAAAATAAAGATACTTTTGAGTATTAGTAGCGCAATTCATGTCAATACTTCAAGATGGAAATGTGTTTTTTATGAGAAACAGGTGCACCATTTCTACCACTGAAACTGATGAATTGACTATATTGAACCTATTTCAAACTATTCTGCTCAACAGGAAGAGCGTTAAAATAAATGGGTTCTGTGAAGTGACTCCCACAATATTAATGTTCATACTACCCAAGGTGCAGTGTTGTATCTCACAGGAAACAACACAAGTGCACCCCTTGGCAAGTCACTTATCTTACTGCTCAGGAGTGATTGGAAAGTTATCATATTGCAAAATGAAACTAAGCATAACAAGGAGGTCAGAAGGCAACACTCAGCTAGGTTGGCATTCTCCTGACGTTACAAATAATATCGACAAGGTGTGTAACTGAGATGCCGTGTGAAATAGGCTCAACATGGATGTGTGTAGCCAATCTGAACCTTAGGATTAGTGTGGTGCTGGAAAAGCACAGCAGGTCAGGCGGCATCCAAGGAGCAGGAAAATCGATGTTTCAGGCAAAAGCCTGAAAGGTTAGCTGTAGACCTTCATTTTCAGCTTCACCTCCTCCCTGTCTATCACAGGCATCATCTCTTTTATCAGTCAATGTAGTGCCCAGTAACAAGAAACTAAGTAAGGTATTTAATTTCTTTCTCTACCCATTACAAACAGGAGGATAATTGGAAACTCCAATACTATGACTTGCTAATTGGTCCTTTAAGGTTTCTGCCCTTTTTTTTGACACCGTTGCTTGCTTTATCCATTCTGGTTTTTCTTTATATTTGTCCATGGGATGTGGCCAGTGCTGGAAAGGATCCACAATTATTGCCCATACCTAATTGCCCTTGAGCAGCTTCCTGACTGCACCGGCTACAATATGTGTGGCAATGCCAGAGCAAGTTACTGCAGATGCTTGAATTTGTGCTGAAAACAAAATTGCTGGAGATCCCAGCGGTCTGGCAGCATCCGTGGAGAGAGAGCGAGCTAACGATTTGAGTCAAGCTGAGTCTTCTTGCTTTTTCTCCATGGATGCTGCCTGACCTGTTGTGGCCTTCAGGAATTTTTGTTTTCAGTAAGGCAATGCTATTGTTCCTAATGGTCAATGAGAGGAATGCATGGTGCTGCAGAGTGTTATATTGTCCGGGCATACATTTAGAAAAATTACTGGTTTTGTTATGCTGTTTTTCAAAGGAGCTCAGATCACAAGATATTAACTACATCTGTCGTTTGTGTTACTGCTCTGCATCTCCGTGTTAGGTTGAGTGAGAACCAGACAAGATATCAAAATTGCATGGTAGTAACCCATAGCGTAATTAGAGACTGCAGACTCATCTTTTGTTATTTTTTTAACCCTAGAATAGGAAAAGTTGATGTGATATCAGCCAATGGAGTCAAGAATTTTGAAACTTTTTTTCTATTGGCAGGTCAGCTACATTAGCTGGAAGCTTGCCTTGTAAGCAGAAAGTGGAAATGACATGCTATACGTTGAAGGAACAAATGCAGTGACAGACAGATACCAACTTTACAGCTTAGTCGGTGTTGTTTTAAATTGTATTCACAGGATGGTGGCATCACTGTCCAGACCAGTATTTATTGCCATCCCTAATTACCCAGAGTACCCAGAGTGCTATGGGTCTGGAATCATATATAGCTGAAAATGTGTTGCTGGAAAAGCACAGCAGGTCAGGCAGCATCCAAGGAGCAGGAGAATCGATGTTTCGGGCGTGAGCTCTTCATTCCTGAAGAAGGGCTTATGCCCGAAACGTCGATTCTCCTGTTCCTTGGATGCTGCCTGACCTGCTGCACTTTTCCAGCAACACATTTTCAGATCTGATCTCCAGCATCTGCAGCCCTCACTTTCTCTGGAATCATATATAGTCCAGACCAGCTAAGGATGGCAGTTTCCATCCTTAAAAGCCATTAGTGAACCTGATGGATTTTTCCCTGACAATGGTCATCATTAAACTTTAACTCCAGATTTTTACTGAATTCAAATTCCGTTATCTAACATGGTAAGATTTGAACCCTGATTTCCAGAACACTACATGGGTGGTCTGGATTAACTGACCAGTGATAATACCACTAGGCAAATGCCTCTACATTGCTGTGTGCCATCAATTGATCATCAATCATGCTGTTGGACCTTCATTACCTTTGTTAGCTCCTGGTTGGACACATACTTTGTGAACTTGAAATCATCCAAAACTCTAACTGCTCACATTTCCATTCGTACACTAGACCATCCCGAGTTGCCTTTGAGAAGCTGATTGTGAGCTGCCTTCTTGAACTGCTGCAGACCCTGTTGCTGCTGGTGTGACTCAGCCACACTGAAGGAACTGTGATATATTTCCAAAGCAGGATGGTGAGTGGCTTAAAGTGAACTTGAAGGTGATGCTGTTCTCATGTATCTGCTGCCCTTGAATTCTAGATGGAAGTGACATGCGCTTGGAAGGTGCTGCCTGAGGATCTTTGGTGAATTTCTGCAGTGCATCTTGTAGATAGTACACACTATTACTGCTGAGTGTTGGTGACGGAGGGAGTGGATATAGTGCCATTCAAGTGGGTTACTTTGTCCTGGATTGTGTCAAGTTTCCTGAGTGTTGTTGGAGCTGCACTCATCCAGGCAAGTGGGTAGTATTCCATACACTCTTGACTTGGGCCTGTAGACAGTGAGGACTGCAGATGTTGGAGATCAGAGTTGAGAGTGTGGTGCTGGAAAAGCACAGCTGGTCACAGCATCTGAGGAGCAGGAGAGTCGATGTTTCAGACATAAGCCTGATGAAGGGCTTCCTGATGTAAGACTTTTGGCCGAAACATCGATTTTCCTGCTCCTTGGATGCTGCCTGACCTGCTGTGCTTTTCCAGCACCACACTCTTGACTTGTGCCTGTTGATGGTGGACAGGTTTTGGGGAGTCAGCAGGTGAGTCACTCGAAGCAGTTTTCCTAGCCTCTGACCTGCTCATGCAGCCACTGTGGTCAGTCCAGTTGAACTCCTGGTGAATGATAAGCCCCTGGGTGTTGGTAGTGGGGGATTCAGTGATGATAACAGCATTGAATGTCAAGGGGCATTGGTTCGATTATCTTTTATTGGTGATGGTCATTGCCTGGCATTTGTGTGATACAAATGTCACTTTACACTTTTCAGCCTCAGCCTGGATATTGTCCAGAGATTATTGCATTTGAACATGCACAGCTTCTGAGGAGTAGTGAATGGTGCTAAAGGTTGTACAATCATTGGCGAACATGCCCACTTCAGTACGGTGGAGAGAAGGTCATTGATGAAGCAGCTGAAGATGGTTTGGCCTAGTGCACTATCCTGAGCAACCCCTGCAGAAATGAGATGACTGACCTTTAACAACGACGACTATCCTTCTATGTGCCAGGTATGACTCCAAGCAATGGAGGGTTTTTTTCCCAATTCCCATGGAGTTCAGTTTTGCTAGTACTCCTTGATGCCTCACTCGGTCAAATGCAGGTGGCAAGTGCTGTCCCTCTCCCCTCCCCTCTGGAATTCAGCTCTTTTGACCATGTTTGAACCAAGGCTGTAATGAGGTTAGGAGCTGAGTAACTCTGGTGGAACCCAAACTGGGCATCACTGAGCAGGTTATTGCTGAGCAGTTGCTGGTTGATCGCCCTGTTGGTGAGCCCTTCCATCACTTTACAGATGATCGAGCAATGCAGGTGGGCAGTAATTGGCCAGGTTTGATTTGTCCTTTTTTTTTGTACAGGACATACCTGGGAACCTTTACAACATTGTCAGTGTTGTAGCCAGTATAAATTCTCAAATCTGTAAGTTGTACTTAGAGCATCAGTTATGTGCAGGGGAAGGTTATTGTAGACAGTAGGTAGGAAGTGGTGGGGGCATAAAAACAAACTGAAGATAAGTCAACAATATATTTTTAGGAAGCTCTGGGCTAAGAGGATACATGAATATTATTGATAGGAAAGGCATACTGCTGAATTTCTGTCAGCATCTTACCAGAGCAAATGCAAAGGGATGCTGGCATGAATCATTTCTATTTTGGCTAAGTACAAGTAGCATTGAGTTTTTTGCAGTGCTTTTTGCCAGGAGACCAAACAAAATTTCTCACCGTAGTTTACCAAGCTCACCTCATTAACAACTTACACTGCCCTGTGACATTCTTTGTGTCTGATTCTATCCTTATCTTTCAACCCTGGAACAACTCGCCACTAAGCAATATCACTGAATGACCAGCATCTCCAGTATTATGTTAAAAAGACTGCGATGTACCTAGACCCTAACCTTAAGCTTAACCCTAACCCTGAACCTAGTGCTAATGCTAACCCTGACCCTAACCCTAACCCTAACGTTAACCCTCAACCTAAACCTAACCCTAACCTAAAGCTAATGCTAACCTTAACCCTAACCCTAAACCAAACCCTAACCCTATAGCTGTGAACCCTAACCTGAACACTAATCCTATAGCCGTGAACCTGAACCTTATCCCTAATCCAATCCTAACCCTAACCCTATAGCCGTGAACCCCAACCCTAACCCTAACGCTAACCCTAACGCTAACCCTAACGCTATCACGGTCAGTGACTTTCTGACTGGCCCCTGCTCAATGACAGACACTCAGAGTGAAGATGCTGGAGATGAGGAAAGTGGCACTGTGATTCTCTGTCAGGGATGTGGAAATCATGGTGGTGCAGGGTGGGGATATCCTCTCGCAGATCACCAGCAGACAACGTCATGACAATAAACCCTGGCAGCCTGGTCTGAGCACACCACCTGGCTCACTGCAGTCTCTATGTTGCAGAGGAACAGCTGACAGCACCACCTTTTCTGCTGTGACCTGATGAGTTTCACACTCTGCAACCTCACACTCACTCTATCGCTGCTGCTGCACCTACCTTCTACCAAGGCTTATGCTCGACCACACTTTCAACTCCCTCAATTCTTCCCTTTTTTTAATTCCAGGAAAATTCAGCCCATAATATGGCAGAAAGGACCCAGGATGGGTGTACCTGACATCAGATCTCTCACCCTATAGGAGGGGAGAATCCTGCATCTTGTAGGAGACTGAGACTACTGAGGGGACGCTGAGATGTCCATGTCTCACCATCAAGTGAGTCCCATGTTTCAATCCATACAGCTCTCTGTGTAACTCCACTGTTCCTAACATTGAGTCATGTCTTGTGAAATGTATCAGCTGATTCTGCCACAAATGTTGCCATAATCAACATCACTCAGACTCCTGTAAGCGTCTGCCCTGTGGAGGAGGCATAATGTGAGATTTTAATTATCCCAATACAGACTGGGATAGTTTCAGTGTAAAGGACAGAGAGGATGAAGAATTTCACAAGAATATCTGTGAGAATCACTGGCCATGATGCTTCTTTGGAATCATAGAATCCCTATAGTATGGAAAGAGGTCGACTGGCCCATCAAGTCTGCGCCAACCCTCCAAACAACATCCCATCCAGAACCAGCCACAAACCTATCACTGCATTTACTATGGCCAATCCACACAGCTTGCAGATCTCAGAACACTATTTGCAATTTAACATGGCCAAGCAGCTAACCAGTACATCTTTGGATTGTGGGAGGAAACCAGAGCCCTGGAGGAAACCCACGCAGACACAGGGAGAATGTGTAAACTCCACACACACACACACTCACCTGAAGCTGGAATCGAACCAGAGTCCCTGGTGCTGTGAGGCAGCAGTGATACTTCCCTCCCCTGTGTATTGCAGGTACCAGTGGAATGGCCGCAGTCCCAGCAGGGAAATGGCCTGCTCCTCTGGATGACACCTCCTTGACCTCGGAGGATGAGAGGTTTGATGCTTAGTGGAAGCATTGGCAAGGCTGCTTCTTGCAACCTCCACCAGCTCCAGGACAGATACTTTGGTGGGAATGTGAGTGTTAGAAAGTTTGGTACATTAGCCTGATAAGGACCTCACTGTGACAGCTCCATGGGTGGCCAAGAATGAAACAGTCCCAGGTTGCAGGTACCCAAACTGTTGGAGACCAGGCACCTGTTCAGCCCCAGGGAAGGGCAGTAACACTGAGTCAGGAACTGTGTCTGTGTGCACTGGGAACAGGAGCAGTGCTCAGGTCTGTGGGATATAGCAGCCGTCATAGCCCAGAGACTGCAGAAGTACAGCTACGCTGTGGGTTCCCACCTCCCCAGGGTTCCCCCTTAACCTGCCTTAAATAACCCGCTCACTTTTCTCTCACCCCCAGCCCTTGGAGATAGTGAGCAATGCAGATGCTGGAGAGTTAGAGTGGAGCTGGAAAAAAGCACAGCAGATCAAACAGCATCAGTGGAGAAGGGGAGTCGATGTTAAGTCAGAAGCATTCATCAGAACTCCTGGTGCAAGTTTCTGACTTGAAATACTGACTCCCCTTCTCCTCTGATGCTGGTTGACCTACTGTACTTTTTCCAGCTCAATTCTTTACCCACTGTAACCCTAGCCCTGCCACATGAAGGGACTATCCCAGTTGTTGTCATACCTTGGACCTATCTGAAGCCAGGGTGCTTCTGATGTTGAATAACCCCATTCCTACCCATGCTTTCCTGCATCTCCCCCTTGCTAATATAGTTGCCCCTTGGTAATTGTCATCCTTTCGTCCCTCTGCGCTGCAGACCCAAATCCCCACCGAGAGGTTCCTGAAACTTCCTCCCAGCAGTAGTAACCTCCCCGCTACACACTTGTTCACCACCACTTTTCCCCTTAGTTTTAAAGCACGGACAAGACAGACTGACTATACACCGCCTCCTTGAGAGATCTAACTGGACAACCCTAGATGAGATGCACCCAGGCCCCTGATTAATGCCTATACATCTCCCTTGCAGCATTAGCTGTCATTCCTGGACTGGCAACTATGGAATGGCTGTGACAGAGTCTGTGGACTGTGGAGGCACAGACCCCTGACTGAGATCACCATGTCTGGATGCCTGACTATGGCCAATCCTCTGGCCTGGGATTAGAGGCTGCCCTTGGCTTGCTGAATGATGGGTACCTCCATGGACTCCAATGAGGAGCACTCCCCTAAGATGATGATGAGTGGTGGCTTGCTGTACATGCTGTGTGTGTTTGCCCCATAAGCTGCTGGTACATGAAGCATGTGTGGGATTGATGTAGTATACAGCTGTACAGCAGGATATCTGTTCCCCAGATTAAGGATTGCTGACCATCAAGGCAAACTGCCTAGTGGTGTGCACCCACCTCCAATGAGTGAATAAAAAGAAGATTAATTCTATTCCTCAGAATTGCCTCCAATAGATTCCTGATGAAGGGCTCCTGCTTGAAACGTCAATTTTCCTGCTCCTTGGTTGCTGTCTGACCTGTTGTGCTTTTCCAGCACCACTCTAATCTTGACTCTGATCTCCAGCATCTGGAGTCCTCACTTTCATCCAATAGTTTCCCCACCACTGAGGTTAGACTGACTGGCCTGTAGTTCCTAGGTTTATCGCTTGTTCCCTTCTTGAATAATGGCATCACATCAGCTGCCCTCCAGTCTTTTACCACCTCTCCTGTTGCCAGAGAGGAATTGAAAATTATTGCCAGTGCTCCTGTCATTTCCTCTATTCACACAACAACTTGGGATACATTTCATCTGGGTCTGGAGATTTATCGACTTTCTCGCCTGCCAGACCAGTCAGAACCTCCTTTTTGTCTATGCTAATTTCTGTAAGTATATCATAGTCCTTCTCCCTGTTTTTATACCCTATTGTCCCTCTCACTAGTGAACACTGACAAAGTATTCATTTAGAATGTTCTTTTCCTGGCTATAGCAAAAATGTTGTTAAACTTGATTTTAGGTTTTATTCATACAGCTCATTTGATGAATCTTCCATGATGTCATCCCTCCTTACTGTGGTAATAGATTCTCTGATCAATATTGTGACACCCCCTCCTCCTTTATCTCCTTCCCTGTCTCTCCAGAAAACCCTGGACCCTGTCAATTCTACCCACCTCCACCATATCTCAGCAACAGTAATGACATCATAGCCCCATCTTTACATTTCTGCTATCAACTCATCTGGTTTGTTCATCAGACTCCTTGTTTTAAAATAAATGCCAGCCAACCGTGCCAAACTCCCTCGAGCCAAACTGCCATATAATTTCGATGCTTTCTTGATTCATTTGTTTACACTTTTAATTCTGTGTGCACATCTCCCCTCCTGAACCTTCTGTCAGGATTCCAACTCACTGACAAGTTAATTTTAACTCTCTCCAACAATATTGGTAAACCCCCTCGTCAAGAATGTTGCCCCATTTCTGGTTCAGATGCAGCCTGTCTACCTTGTACAGGTCCCACCGCTTCCAAAAGACAATCCCACTAATCTAAAGCCCTCCCTCCTGAGCCATCTTTCCAGCCATGCATCCATCTGGACTAACTTCAACTCCTATATGTGGCACCAGAAGTAATCCAGAGATCACTACGTTTTGCGTCCTGTTCTTTAATCTACCTCCTAGGTCCCTAAGTTCTGCTGATGGGACATCATCCCTTTCTCTACCCATGCCATTGGAAGCCTGTCTGTTAGTGTGGAAACACAGTTGTTAAAACTCAGTCAGAAATCTACAGGGCCCATTGACGCCTTGGAGTTTGTGATGTCAAAATGGTGGCCCACTTTGGATCTTATACACTGCCCTGCAGCTGCATGGAGTAAGATGGGTGCACCATAACTGAGCTGCTTTTGGACTTGGCCCATTTATGGACACTTCATGGACATTGAGCCAATGGCGTGGAAAAAAAATCTAAAGATACAGGATTAATTTGAAAACAATAAAAAAAAAACAAACACATTCAAATTCTTGCTTGAAGACCTTAAAAACTTACAACATGTAAAAATATATACATCTAGAAATAGCAAGGTGGTTTTTTGTGCACAAACCCACTTGATACCTCACAAGTTGAGAAAGATACTCCCTTTTGAATTTCAAATATTGTTGCTGCTGAAGAGGATTTTGGAGCTCTGAAATTCTGATATAATCACACTGCAAATATAACAGAAAAATCTAACTCATTTCAATAAGCGCATGTAGGATTTGGTTTATACATGAAATCTTGGAAGTATCGTGTATTAAATGAATTCAGATGACTTTTACCTCAGATGTGACTCCTATTGCTTGTTTCCAAGGTAATCTAGAGGTAGTTTGCATCTTTGTGGTGACGGCTGCTGGTTTGCCATCTGAGCTTCAATGCTGGTCTATTCATTCACAAAGAGGGAGAAAGCATAAGGAGAGCATTCTAGCTTCACTAAAGCAACCATTAAGTCTTATTTATTTTAATTTTCACCTTCAGCTCAGAGTTCTCTTTACTACATAAGGAAACGTAACATTGTAAGTGTGCTTTGAGATACTTATCTCATCAGGGAGAAAGTGCTGTATAATTATCACAGAATAGTTTCTTGTAGATACTATGTGTCACATGACTTAACACCCCTTCGTGAGATATTTACAGGAATCCGATCAATTGCAACTACATCACCTCTGCATACACCTTATCCCTGAATGTTTATCCTTACCCAGTATTAGTTCATCTGCATCTTTCCATCACTAACTTGTTTATCTGACCTTATCATTAACCAGTCAATAATTTTCTATCATTAACATGCATATATTTGTATTCAGTATTAATATGTATCCCATTCATCTCCTCACCTGGTCTCTTCGGGCAAGGCTTCAGCCTTGACCATGCTCTCGTCACCCAGCCAACCCAGACTGCTCCACCTCCAGAGGATAGGAATGCCTGGGCCTCAATGTGTGTTTTCTCCTTCGGAGAAAAGGTGAACATTATCCATCCCTTTTCTTTTGGGGGGGGGGGGGGGGGGGAAGTACTCCACAGTGAAATGTCATGGACTGCTCTCACTTACAAAGCAAAAGGCGATAGAGTGGCTATTTAGCTAACAATGGGTGAGGAAGGGACATGGTGTACAAACAAAGGAATACAGCAGCAAATTCAGCCAAGAAGGTAAAAATGGCAAAAAGGCTAAATTATTGGTTCTTTACTTAAATGCACAGTGTTTGAAGCTCTCTCACTGTGGGATGAACTTCTGGTTGTGTCCTCCAATTATTATTCAGCTGAATATGGCTTGGTTTCTTTACATCTGACATGATTGTGAAGTGGCCACACTGTCAGCTGTCTGATAAGAGTTGGTCACACCCCTCCTTGTCAGAATTGCTCTTTGTCATGCCCCCAGCTGTGGGATCCTCGGGTCTCTCTCAGATTGTAGCTGTCACTCTCTGGAGTATGGTGGTTTTCTCAAGACGTGTGCTGAACTGTTGATTCTCTTGATGTCTGTGAGATGCTTGTGCCAAGACCTGCCGAGAAATACATGGTCTGTGCAGACCTAAGGCTTTAGTCTCTAGGGTAACTCTGTCTAATGCCATCCCCTGAAATAGGTGGCAGGGATATTCCTCCTTTCTGGTCTTCTGACTGTTGCAGAAATTCTCTCACCTCTTTTTGTCTGACTCACCTCTACTACTTTCTGAGTTCATAGTGGAACAGTCTCCCGCTTGGGCAATGTCTTTGAGATGTCTTTTCCAGGCTTTCCGATCTTTTACCAGTAGGTACAGGTTATTTCAGGCTGGATGTCACATTTGGCAGGTCTTCCAAATCTTTGGTGGTTTGTGGTAGGTTAGACAGTGAAAGTCTTTTTCCCAGGATGATAACGTCAACTTGTATGAGGGGGCAAATCTACAAATTGAGGGGTGATAGATTTAAGACAGATGTCAGAGGCAGGTTCTCTACTCAGACAGTGGTAAGGGCGCCCTACCTGCCAGTGTAGTTAACTCAGCCACATTAGGGAGATTTAAACAATCCTTGGATAAGCACATGGATGATGATGGGATAGTATAGGAGGATGAGCTGAGAATAGCCGGCACAACATTGAGGGCCGAAGGGCCTGTTCTGCGTTGTATTGTTCCATGTTCTATGTGCTCTGTGTCTACTGGAAGTGGTTCCCCTTAGAGTTCTGGGCTGTGTCAAATGACCACCCTGTGCTATTTGAGTAACCACGGTCACTGTATGTGGAGATTACATGTGCAAAAAGTGACTCCAGCTGCAAAAAGTCTGAGTTCTGGAACTGATGAGGTGTCTGGAACACTCCATGTTGAGAATTGCGCAGATTGCAAGTTCAACAAAGTGGTCACTCCACAGATTAACAACACGCAGACAATGAGGAAAGGGTCACCACTCGGCAGTCTATGAGGGTCAGGAAGGTAATGGAGGAGCTCCCTGAGTTTATCTCACTCACCAAATATTTTTCTGGTTTGAATACTATTCAGGTTGATGGTTCATTGGAAGCAAAATCCAAGCCCATAGCACTCAGGGAGCCCGGGGACTTCTGTTAATGGATTCTCAGCCCCTGCAATTCCTCACTATTTTGAGGTTTTTGCAAGTTGTCTTGATTTGGTAGAGGGGAAACCAAAACTTCCAAAGCATAAGGAGATGGCAGTATTAGAGTAACTATTTAAGTAATGATACCTAGAGTGGAACTGAAAGAGACAGAGTATATAAAACAGCAGCAATCAGTGTCAAAGGGGTAAAAATGGCAAAAAAGCCATGAATTGTTCTTTACTTAAATGCACATAGAATTTGAAGCAAAATAATTGAATTGGCAGCACTAGTAGAGGTTATTGGGCATAATCCTTTACCATTATGGAGATATGTTTACACGGAGATCAAAGCTGGGAAACTAAATGGTCAGGATATGTGACTTTATTGAAAGAACAAGCAAGAAAGAAAGGGTGGAGAGATAACGTGTTACAATGAGATGGAATAAATATGATAGCAAAAAAGAACATTGAATACAAAGATGAAGAATCCATAAGAAGAGAGGTGGGGGAAATAACAATGGGAAGAGAGCATTGGTGGAACTCATCTATCGGCCTCCTAATGTAAATATACAGTCAGACAGAGAATAAATCGGGAGATAATGAGAGGCTATAACAGAGGACATGATGCCAGATTGGTATGTTGCCTCCCTGGTGCAAAGGTCTTAAGGAGCTGTCGCAGAATATTCTTTAAAGAGAGGTCATGGTCCATCGTGGCATGAACATCATCAGTGAAAGAAGAATGAGGTCCTGAAAATAGAATTCAGCTCAGCAAAAGATAGTAAAACAGGACCTTGAATGTTGTACTCTCACAATTTCCACGAGCATCACACTTTGAGAGAATGAGAACATCTCAGGGAAGATGGTACAGTGGAATAGCTTTGGATGTCTGGGTCCTTGTGCCTAGTTTTGGAGCAGCTGAGATCTATACAAGGAGGACCTTAGCAGGACTAGGATGAAGATCTTCTTCAGAAAATGTGCCAATGCTGTTGAGGAAAGTTTAAGCTGGTTTGTCAGGGTGAGAGGAACCGGAGAGTTAATTTAGCTTGAATAAAAACAAAACTGATTATGGGAACTAGAAAGCTAATGAAGGTGTGTTAATGTGGAAATCTGCAGAAACCAATCCTCAAATCGAATTGGGTCAAATTACAGAATTGTATAAATAAGATGGAATTAAGTGCATTCTATCCAAATGTACACGGTATTCACCAGGAGACAGGCAAATGGATGGCAATAGTACAAATCTGAGAATATTATTCAGTTGCAATAATGGAGATGTGGCTGCAGGGTGACCAAATGTAACAGCTGAATAAGAAAAGGATATTTGATATTTAGGAAAGATATGCCAAAAGGAAAAGAAGATTTTTTTCACCCCCCAGAGAGCAGGGGTCAATTACTAGGGTCATAGGTTCAAGGGGGGGGGGGGGGGGGGAATTTAAAAATGATGTGTGAGGTAGGTTTTTCACACAAAGGTGGTGAGTGCCTGTAACTTGCTGCCAGAGAAGATGGTGGAAGCAGACACAATAGCAGCATTCAAGAAGTGCCTGGATGAATACCTGAATAGGAAGGAAATAGAGGGACATAGATTCTGTAAGTGAAAACAGTTTTCGTATGGAAGGGCAAAATGTGTTGGTGCAGGTTTGGAGAGCCGAAGGGCCTGTTCCTGTGCTGTATTGTTCTTTGTTCTAAGATGGGGTAGTGCTGATAATACGGGACAGGAATTAATATATTCCTGAGAGTGGATCTCCATCTGAAGAACAAGATTTAGAATCTGTTTGGATGGAGCTGTGAAACTGCAAAGAGCAAGAAATATTGGTACAAGCCAGTTATAGGTCACCAAACAGTAGTGGTAGAGGAGGTTATGGTGTATGTCAAGAAGTTAGAGATGCTTGTCGCAAGGGGAGTGCCATAATCATTGGTGAATTTCAACCACATAGAGATTGTATAAATAAAACACCAATGCTGTTGGAGAAGAATCTCTGAAATGTTCTGTGAAGAACTAGGGGTGATGTTTACACGAGGTATACGGAAATTTCCAGACTTTTCCAGACGAGAGAGTCGACTTTTACATGAGGTCAACTTTTGCTCAAGTATATATGGTATATAATTACACAAAAGTGTATTGTACATTATCTGTTGTGTTACTGAAAGGCAGTAGCACTACATTAGAATTGTAATTCTATCTGACTTTCCGTAGTAGCCACTAAACCTAGTTAGGGAGTCAGATAGCTCAGCTGGCTTGTAATGCAGACTGATGCTAATAGCATGGGTTCAATTCCAATGCTAGCTGAGGTTACTCTGAAGGGACTCCTTCTCAACCTCTTCCCTCACCTGAGGTATGATGACCAGTTGTCTCTCTCTCAAATAAGAGAACAACCCTGTGGTCTGGTGGGACTATAATTACACTTTGGTTTACCAAAGCCAATATTTTGACTGTTGTATCTGAGTGTAATAGCCATATCAGGAACTAAGATACCATTTGTCTTGTCTCCTTATTGATAGGCACACACTATTTCATTGATTCTCTCAGGTAGTCCTTAAGCCCTTATTAACATGATTTGTATCTCAAAATGTTTTCGTGTCCCTCTATATTCCAAACTTGTTGTAAATGCATTGTGTGGACAAAATATATATAGGTAATTAAAACAATTTTACCCTGCTTCTGAGGCTTCTAAACTTTGAGTTTTGGCAGAGGATGTGGAAGATGAGGCTTGGTCCTTTTACTTTAATAATGGTAGTATATATTTCATATAAATAAGCTATATTAAAACCAGGCAGTAAAAAATTCATTAGTAAGTAGTTAATTTGCTTAGAGAAGTGCAATATGTCATTCGATGCATATTCCATCATGCTAAATATAGCCATCTACTTTTCACTGAATTAAGAAACTATCTTTTGCATCAACCAGTGCTAACACAGCACTTTAGCTAAGTCATAATAGAAGTTGTGGTTTCAGCTGAAGACCCGCTAGAAATTTTGTTTAAAATGGGGGAAGATGGAATGATTTAAAATCCAATAACTAGCACACAGTTCAGTTTAGTCAGTGCTAAACCTAGAAAATCAGCCACCTTTACTTTCCTTAAATCCAACAGTAATACGGACAGGTAACATCAAATTAAAATGTTTTTGAACTGTCATTCCGGTCAGTGTATGTTAGAGAAATGGGATCTAAGGATTTCAAAGATTATTGCAAACTGCAGTCAGATATTATAATCCCTAATCACCAAAGAAGACCCACAATTAAGAGGGTTTATCTTTATCTGTCAGTTTCCTTGGATTATTGTATTGCTGTTAAAATATTGTTTAATAATGTGAGCCAGCAGTGATAATGGCTTCTTGTAATATGAAACGATTTGCAGTGATGCAGTCCAGTCTAGAATAAATTCCATTTAAACATTACAGGTTAGTGAAAGAAAAAAAAGGATCAAATAGTTATACTGTCACTGATAAAATAATAAGCTGAAATGTTGATTGGGGAGGTTTTAAAGGAGCATTTATTAATGAAATAGCACAGAACTCTGAAGGAAAATCAAAACCATCTGTAGTAAACCTTGGCAGAAAGTATAGTTAAGAAAATGAAATATACTTAAGAAATATGAAAATAGAGCTGCTTCTTAGAGAATCTCATGGAATCACTTGCTCCCTTTACCAAGGTCCCCTACCTCTCCACTGCCCAATCCCCATCCCCACCAGATAATAAGAGACCTCAGCTGCCAGCCACAATCACAACCAGGTGACAAACATGATGTTAAATTGCGAGATGGAAAGCTAACCCCTCCAGGTTGCCATTGGAAGGCCAACCTCCAATCATTAGCCAGGATGTCAACTCATAAGGGGGAACAATTGAAAATTCCCATCAGTGTCTGCCCAATGGGCTTCATTGACCTGGCTATTAAGAGGCATCACTCGTTCCTGAACTGGCATGTTTTAAAAAGGAACCAGGGCAGGATGATGCTAACAAATCAGCAGGCACCTCGCGGGCAGGGAATTTCAGACCCAGACCCAACAACTTTGAATCCTTGGCTACTAAAGGATGTAACCCAGATGTGTTGTTTCCAAGGGAAATCAAGGGAGGCATGGAAAGTCAATTTCGGAAGTGCTAGGGACTGAATTAGACTGATAAAAGAAACCAGAAAGCTAAAGAGGCAGGTCCCATATATTTTGAGGAAAAAGTGGTGGAATTGCATTCTAGAGAGACAGAATCTAGGATGTAGGGGAGCAACACGGTGGCTTAGTGGTTAGCACTGCTGCCTCACATTGGCAGGAACCCGGGCTCGATTCCAGCCTTGGGCAACTGTCTGTGTAGAGTTTGCATGTTCTCCCTGTATTTGCGTGGGTTTCCTCTGAGTGCTTGGTTTTCTCCCACAATCTAAAGGTATGCAGGTCACGTGAATTGACCATGCTAAGTTGCCCAGGTGCATTAGTCAGGGGTAAATATAGTGTAGGGGTCTGGGTGGGTTACTCATTGGAGGGTTGGTGTGGACATGTTGGGCTGAAGGGCCTGTTTCCATTCTGTCGGGAATCTAATCTAATCAAATAAATTACACCAGATTGGACATGCTTGTACATTCTAAAGGGCTAGACACAGCAGAAGATGTGCCCTTGTCCCCAAAGGGCTGCATTTAGTTAATGATTAAAAGTATAAAGGGCAACAGTTGCTGACCCAGGAATTTCACCTTTTACTTCAGAATTTCATTGAGTTTCCATACATGTGAAAAGCATCAATGACAAAGACTCAGCTATCTATCTTCTTCCCGATGAAGGGATTTTGCCTGAAACGTCGATTTTCCTGGTCTTTGGATGCTGCCTGACCTGCTGTGCTTTTCCAGCACGGCTCTGATCTAAACTCTGGTTTCCGGCATCTGAAGTTCTCACTTTTGCCTATCTATCTTCTTCTGTCCTTTTGTAAGCTCTTCATGCCAAAACTTCACATTCTAATGATGGAGGCTCTGAGTTTGGAATGTGCTGTCAAAGCACACAAAATGTGTTAGTATAAATGCAGATGTAGATGGTACACACTGCTGCCACTTCTTGGCTGTAGTGGAGGGGATGAATATGATGGATGGATTATGATCACATAGACTACTTTATCCTGGATGGTGCTAAGTGCCTTAAATGTGGTTGGATCTGCTTTCATCTAGTCAAGTGGAGATTGAGGAATATTCTGAGGAGAGAGATTTATAAAAGTCATGAGGGGCAAATCTTTTACTCAGAGGGTGGTTCACGTGTGGAATGAACTTCCTGAAGAAATGGTGGATGCAGGTATGATTACTATGTTTAAAAGACATTTGGATTAGTACACGAATAGGAAAGGTTTGGAGGGATATGAGTCCGGAGCAGGCAGGTGGGACTAGTTTGGTTTGGGATTATGTTCAGCATGGACTGGGTGGACTGAAGGGTCTGTTTCCATGCTGTATGACTTTGAGTCTATAAGTATCAGATCAGAATCAAAACATTAATCTGCTTTTCTCTGAGTTTCTCCAGCATTTCCTCTGTCTGTTTTACATTATCTAGTTGTCTGTGGCAGGCTGTATAATGCACTGATGGCCCTTTAATGACCAGAGGGCACATAGACTGGAGGGAGGTGGATGTCAGCTACTCAACCCACCGTATGGTGGAAAATCAAGGCTCTGTTCCCACACATCATAGGGAACTCATTTCAAAATTGCCACACTCCCGGTCCAAACTTCCTACTGAGCTTCACCTTTCCAGCAAGACAGCTAAAAAAGGGCCAGGAGATGGGAATGCCCATCTTCAAAGTTCCTGCTTTCTGTTTCACTCCTTTAATGCCAAAGGCTTCTCCAACAACTTTATCAACACAACCATCAGCACATACATGGTTAAAAAAAAAAGATTGAGGGGTAGATTTTTACAATAAATAAATATATCCAAAAACTGCAATTTCTCATATTTATGAAGATAATAATTCCAAATGAATGAATAATTCAGGTGAAACTGTGCAATTTCATTTTTTGCTGAGAGAACTACAATTTCTTACTTTTGGTATGCATTCACTTCCAACATAGAACATGCATACCTCAAAATGTAACAAATATATTGCATTGCTTTTAGAAAATAGAACCCTATAATTGAATGAGCATACTGAATAAATGAATTAAATCTTATCCTTTGCAAAAAGCTTTTGATGTTAAAATCTGTACAAAGATATTTCTTTTTGACTGGATAATGGAAAAGGGCATAATCCTCATGCTGACATGTGATTTAGAGTAATTTAAAATGCAGGGTCCTTCTCTCTGCTACAGCCCCAGCAAGGTGCCTTAACAAAACCTTGTGAAAACATCGTCTATTGCATTCATGTAAAAATTCATTTCCCACAACAGTCATTATTTCACATCCCAGAAAAAAGACTACCAATTTAGTATCAATTAATGACAAATTACGGACTGAACTAAGTATTACATTGAGCTTCCAAACACCTTTTACAACAGCGGCTTACAGCCTTGAGACAGAGAACATTGTAACCCTCAATCTCGGTTACGGTTAATTGCATTTCCCAGAGCTGAAACAAAGGATCGGATTTCTTTTTTGTTCCCAGCTTCTCCAAGATTCATTTTTTTGATTCTCGTGATCTGAGGCCGAGCGAGATTCCTTACGCAATCTTCATGATGCCTTGGTTGTTGCTTTCTCAAAATTGGCACTGGCATAAGTACTGTGCGCCTCTCCCAGGATGACTGGTGCCATCTTTAAAGCCCAATCATGCACCTTGTCTAGAGCTGTCAGGCTGGAGCTATATGAATTGCTGCACAGAGGGAAACAGTCAGCCTGCTTTGTCAAAAGGGAACCGGAAGTCCTAGTGAGCCAGGAAGGTTGTCCTTTTCCCTCAGGATCAGCAGAGGCAATCACGCCTCCAGTCAATACCAGTCTGGTCTGAGGTTACTACCCAGGCTGTGTTGTCGGTTTGAGGCATGGCAACATTGCAAGGGGTTAATGACCTGGACTCTGTCAGGGTAAGTATCAGCATCTTCTGTCTGATATCAAGACCTCTCCCACAAATGCTCATGGTTGACCATGCTCACTATCACAAACAACATCTTCCCCCATTTGCTGTCAGCTACACCAAGCTCCTTACACCACTAACAGCGCAAGGCTTCTGTTTTGCTCTTTGGCCCACTCAGGATAACTCATGTACCAGCTGCTCCAGCCACTTTCATTTTCTTTAATCTCTCCCCCTTCCCCATCTCATTCCAGAAGCATAAGGCCAGAAACATAAGCAATATGTCATTAACAGCCAGGGTGGCTACGATTTGGTTACTCACCCCCACCATCCCTCCACCCCTGCTCCACAGAAACAGGATCAAAGCCTCACAGTTCCAAGTGTCTGACCGACCAAGTGTCAAAGCTCTGGACCGATGAAAGACTTCAGTTTGTGTGGATTGAGATCACGTGTCACTTTTAATAATGACCTCGGTTCTTCAGGATCATGCTCAGAGCTGATGAAGCTACACTTCTGAGATATATACAAAAAAACAAATCAGCAACCATCAACAATTTCTGAGATGCAATGCTGAGTATAAAAGATTGCTGACTTTAACAACACAAATTCTATTTTTAAAACATTCGTAGCAGTCAATTTTAAATGCTGAGATTGGGAATGAGATTGATGGTTCCACAAAAGATAGAACAGAAGTTGCTTTGTAGACGATACTCTTCTGTTTAATTAGAAAATCAAGCCCTCAAGTTCACGTGGTCAAAAATTCCTTCTTAGAACCCAAGACTTTGAGGCAGAATCTAACAACACCCAATAGAAAGAGGCTTCAATAAGTAAGTATTTTCACTCTTCGTTTTACTTTTCCAGAAAGATTTTTAGTGAGGATGGTGATGGGATGCTTCTTTGGTCTTGATAGGGGAAGGTTTAGACCTCTTTTGCTGCATCGACAACCTATACTCGGTCATGACCTAATGATGTTATCATTGGATTGTTAATCTAGAGACCCAGGTAATGTTCTGGGGACACAGGGTTCGAATCTTGCCATGGCAGATAATGGAATTTGAATTCAATTTTTTAAATCTGGAAAGGTGACCATGAATCCATTCAGCGAAAGTGAGGACTGCAGATGCTGGAGATAGGAGTCGAGAGTGTGGTGTTGGAAAAGCACAGCAGGTCAGGTAGCATCTGAGGAGCAGGAAAATCGATGTTTCGGGCAAAAGCCCTTCATCAGGAGGGCTTTCTTGATGAAGGGCTTTTGCCCGAAATGTCAATTTGCCTGCTCCTCGGATGCTGCCTGACCAGCTGTGCTTTTCCAGCACCACATCCTCGACTATGAATCCATTGTCAATTGCCAGGAAAAACGTTTTTTTCACCAATGCCCTTAAGTACCACCCTTACCTGGTCTGGCCTACATGTGATTCACACCCATAGCAATGTGATTGACTCTTAACAATTAGGGATGGGCAATAGATACTGGCCTAACCAGTGACACCTTCATCCCATGAAGGGATTTTTAAAAAAAAAATCACAAGATTCTCCCACAATCTGTTCTGTGATTTACTATTCCCACTGGGAGTGTCCTGCCACAGGGCTTTCACTGCCATTTCATAGAACAATACAACACAGTACAGGCCAGTTTTGAGAAGATTTGTAGCTCAGGTTGAGGTTCTAGATGGTAGTTTCCTTACTAAGCTGGAAGGTACATTTTCAGACATTTCGTCACCATACTAGGTAACATCTTCAGTAAGCATCCAGACAAAGCACTGCTGATGACTCCTGCTTTCTATGTATCTTTGGGTTGGTGATGTCATTTCCTGTGGTGTTGTCATTTTCTATGGTGATGTCATTTCCTATTCTTTTTCTCAGGAGGTGGTAAATGGGGTCCAAGTCAATGTGTCTGTTGATAGCATCTATCTGAAGCAAATAACTCATTAATGGCCTTCCCTATCTCTTCAGACTCCAGGTTCCCTCCATTATCCCTGATCGGCCCTACCCTCTCTCTGATCATTCTCTTATTCCTCATGTAAGTGTAGAATGCCTTTGGGTTTTTCCTAATCCTTCCTGCCAAGGCTTTTTCGTGTCCCCTCCTAGCTCACCTCAGTTCATTTTTGGTTCTTTCCTAGTACCCTGTAATCCTCTAAAGCTGTGTCAGATCTTTGCTTCCTCAACATTAAGTAAGCTTCCTTCTTCCTCTTGATGAGAAGCTCCTCTTCTCTTGTCATCCAAGGCTCCTTCACCTTCTCATTCCTTGCCTGTCTCAATGGGAAAAAGTTGTCCAACACTCGCAACAATTGCTCCTTAAACAGCTTCCACATTTCTGTTGTGCATTTCCTGTAGAACAATTGTTCACAATTTATACTCCACAGCTTCTATATAATAGCAGTATAATTGCCACTCCCCCAGTTAAATACCTTCCCATACTGTCTGTTTCTATCCCTCTCCATGGCTATGGTAAAGATGAGGCAGTTGTGGTCACTGTCACCGAAATGCTCTCCCACTGAGAGATCTGACACCTGGCCTGGCTCGATGCCTAGCAACAAATATGGCCTCCCACTAGTCAGCCTATCTACATATTGAGTCAGGAATCCTTTCTGGGACACCTGACAAAAATCGGCTCCATCCAGACCATCTGCACGAAGGAGGTTCCAGTCAATATTGGGGAAGTTGAAGTTACCCAGAACAACAACAATTCTGTTACATCTGCACCTTTCCAAAATCTGCTGTGCAATCTGTTCTTCCATCTCTCTGCTGCAATGGGGGGTGGGGGGAGCTCTATAGAAAACACCCAGTAAAGTGACTGCTCCTTTCCTGTTACTGACTTCCACCCATACTGACTCAGTAGACAAACCCTCCTCAGCAACCTCCTTTACTGCAGCTGTGATGCCCTCTCTAATTAACAATGCTACTCCCCCTCCTCTTTTACCCCCCTCCCTATTCTTTTAAAAAAAAATCTAAACCCTGGAACATCCACCAACCATTCCTGCCCCTGTGAAATCCATGTCTCCGTTTCCTGCCCCTGTGAAATCCATGTCTCCGTTATGGCCACAACATCCTAGTTCCAAGTACTGATCCAAGCTCTAAGTTCATCACTCTTATTTCTGACACTCCTTGCAGTAAAACAGACTCACTTTAACCAATCCCATTGCCCTATCAACTATGTATTCTTCCTGACAGAATCTTTGTATTCTATTTCTGCCCATTCATCAACTATCCTCTCCTCTGATCTGTAGCTCTGATTCCCATCTCCTTGCCAAAATAGTTTAAACCATCCCAAAGTGCTCTAGCAAATCTCCCACCCAGGACATTGGTGCCCCTCCAGTTTAAGTGCAACCTGTCCTTCATGTACAGATCCCACCTTCCCCAATAATCTACGTTTCTGAAGTTCTCCCTCCTGCACCAGCCCTGTGTTTACTGCACTCACTCCCTGTTCCTTGCCTCACTGGCATGTGACACTGATAGTAATCCTGCCAGTATTGGGTGCTAATTATCTGGCATGTGCAGTGTAAGGGTCCGGAGTCAAAGACTTCTGAGTTTCACAGTTCAATTACCTCTGCAAGCACATAAACACCCTGAGTTAAAACTAAAGCTAATGTTGCGAGAGGAGAAAATGCTGGAGTGAAGAACATGTTGCAGTATGCAGAGAGGGTAAGGAGCCCAAAGTCCTCTGTGATTCCTTTCATAAACTATTCAATAAGAACTGGGCATGTGGGGAAACAGGCCAACAACAAAAATACAATGACTGCCTCAACTGGAAAGTCATATTACAGCATTTGTTCGCATTAATATCATCAACAAAGCAGTCTGAGGCACTGAATATCTTTATACGAGAAAGTGAAACTGCAGCATTAAACCGTACAGATCCATTAACCACATTAACAATGACGATGGATGCAGCAAAGCATGTTAGTAATAGGACTAGAAACACATATTAAATCACTGACATTCAATCTGCTTTTATTATAGTGTGGATATTCTGAGTATCAGATGTGCTTAAAAATTGCAATGTGTTAAAATTACATTCTGAAGGGAGCACAAAAATTGAATGTTGTTAGTGTAACTAATCAAGCACCAACAATAGCAAACAATTACTCAAAATTACCGTGAGGAAACTAGCTGTGTACAGTGCTGAACATTTTAACAGGCCTAGGAATACAATATTGATTTTCTCTAATATAATTGTGTGCTATGAAATATGGTCTCAAAATAAGGGCTGGATCTTTTTCTCATGGGGTTAGAATATATGAAAGTTAATGCATTCCCCTTTTGAAATTCCTTCCTTCATGATTGCAGCAGAAGAATTAACCGATATATAATAAACAGATTAACACCTGCACTAAAATAGCAGACAGGACACATTTGCACAGTGATATCATGGATTAATTTCAGGGATGGGCTAGTGAGTTTTAGGTCCTAAATAAGAACCTTCTTGACCTCATGCTATTATTCTTATAAATATTTGAAATGATGCTGAGGTGAAGATCAGTGAAAGGTCATATCGAATAATAGTCTGTAATTACAGTATTAGTTTGCAAGCTTATTTTAACATTACTCATTACATTGTGAAAATCATTGCCATAGAAGGCTGTGGAGGCCAGGTCATTGACTGTATTTAAGACAGAATTATGTAGGTTCTTGATGAGTGAGGGGGTCAAAAGTTACAGGGAGAAGGCAGGAGAATGGAATTGAGAAACATATCAGCCATGATCAAATAGCAGAGCAGACTCGATGGGCCAAATGGCCTAATGCTGCTACTATCTATTATTATTCTCCTTCATTACTTCCTGACTGCTCAAGATTGTAGGGAAATAAAATAAGCTGTGATTATTTAGTTTTGCAAATGCTCCATTGTGGTATTGAAATCTTTATGCATTTACTGCATTTTTTGTTTACTGGAATACAACGATGTTTGGGTTATCATGTTTATTTCTAGATTTCCCAACTGATACAATATTAATCCTAGTCAGAAAGCTGTGACTCCAAACTTTGAAGATAGCTCAGAAGTACAACTGAATGATACATTCACTGACAGAGGTCACATGACACCAGGGTATTGTCTAACAGGGTTATTTGAAATCAGACTTTTAAAACGCTGCTCCTTCATCACCTGACAAAGGAGCAGTGCTCTAAAAGCTTGTGATTTCAAATAAACCTGTTGGACTATAACCTGATGTCGCGTGACTTCTGATTTTGTCCACACCAGTTTAACACTGGCATCTCCACATCATGGATATATCCTCTGCAAAGGACTGTTGTTAACTTATGAAAACTTTTGAAATATCAGCTTGAGATGATTTGCACCTTAATTCATTTTAGAAGTATCCCTGCTCAGAGATTCATAAGTATATTGGAGTGAATTATTAGTTCCATCAAACCTTCAGCAAAACATCTTTCAGGAAAGATTCATTTTAACAGAGGGCTAAAATATTGGAAAGCGAGGACTGCAGATGCTAGAGATCAGAGTCGAGAGTGCGGTGCTGGAAAAGCACAGCAGGTCAAGCAGCATCCGAGGAGCAGGAGAGTCAACGTTTCAGGCATAAGCCTGATAAAGGATTCTTGCCTGAAATGTCAATTCTCCTGCTCCTCGGATGCTGCCTGACTGGCTGTGCTTTTCCAGCACCACACTCTTGATGCTAAAATATTGGCGTTTAGTTGGTGTGTTGATTCTCAGCTGCTATGTGAATGTAAGGCCTTGTGACTGCATTAGCTTTCCTTCACCCTCAGTGCAGCCAATCAGAACAAAGACACCAGAGAAATGTGTGCTGCACAGCAGCATTTACAAAGTTGTTTTAAAATTTCAGTTCATTAAAGTCTATCATTAGCACCTCAACAGTGAGCTCCATAGCAGTACTGCAGGTGTGCTCCCATTGGTTCTTCAATTGTGTTTTATTTTAACCCATTTAAACACCCATGATCCCCACAGAGTAAAACAGCGCATTGCAGCATGCTGGTTGTAGCGTACAGATATCAAAGGTAACCTGCTGTTTACTAATAATTAGAAAAGGGTCATTTACGAGATGGAATTGTCAGTGAGTATAGAACTCGGAATAAAAAGGGCCACATTTTTCTTGGGGGCTGGGGAGGGAGGGGTTGGAATTGAACCTGATTAAAATTGTATTCCTTCTCTTTTGGACACCATGACAACATCATCAGCTAAAACTTATTTAAATAATTTATGAATGCCAAGACATTTTTGACTTTAAAGCAGCAATATGAAGCAAAATATTCCTGCAGCTAAAAGATTTATAATGATACTTTGTTATCCAAGGAAACCTCCAGACCACTTAAACGATTCGAAGAGCACAACCCCATTCTAATAGAAAGGAAAAGCGGCTAGTGCCAGCTGTTCTGAGATCATGATAAACTCAGGTTTTGCTGGACACATGGATAAAAAAACCCTTAACCATTAATATCTCAAAGATGGATAAGTCTGCAGTACCTGTAAGATCAGAAGTAAGCACGGAGATTGCTTTATAATGAACTAATAGCACATTGAAAGGTGGGAAGGGGGGCCGGGGGAGTTGTTGAATGCAGATGTTAGTGCAATAAGGAGAGCTTGGAGTTTGTGATATAGTATGGCAGATGAGAGTTTTTAAACAAGAACATGGATCAGAATATTTACATGAAAGATACAAATAGTACTTTAATAGTACGGAACTTGAGTATTTGCAGAAAAGGTACATTTTGTTGAAGCTTTCTCGCCTGCATTAAACTGGACAATTCACAAGATTAAAAGATAATTGCTTTGTGAAATAATGACTACATTGGGTTTTGTTTAATACAAAATGAAAATAAGAGTTCGGTGCTGCTTATTTTTTTCAACTTAAGATGATGATATAGGTACCAATTTTGCTCTGGATGGATCAGCTGTGAGCTGAAATGGCAGCTCACCCACAGTTCCAATCCAAGGCTTTGTCAATATTGGCTCTGGGCTCTCAAAGCTGGTCTTCTTTCCAGGAGTTTTGGAATGGAAAGTAATGGACTCAGCAGAGGGCTGTGTGGCTCAGAGGCTGCTTGCTGAGAAAAGTGAAGGGATTAACTTTGAAAATGGTCTTGCACTGAGGATGCAAGAGAGTGACCTGATTATGGAAGCATACAGTTTGTTTTAAGATCCAGAGGAGACTTTGTCCATCCAACTGCACATGAACCTCCTTTTCCCAGAATTTTTACCTGGCAGGAAAATCTCATAAAATTACCAGCTCACAACGCCAGTTAAGAATAGCCTGGTCCTGATAACATCATTGGGCCTTGACATAAGAAGGGCCACTCTGGCTTGGTGGGTTTCTTCGGAGCTGGAACAGATGACAGATGGTTTTGGTTGATTTGCTGATAGCTGTTAATGAGAAGTAATTTGGGATGATAGAATAGTTTAAAGCACAGAGAGGTCCTCTGCTAGAGCAACTCCCCAAGATCCACTGCCCATACTCTTTCCCATAGTTTTGCAAAATGTGAATAATTCAGATAATTCTCCAATTCCCTTCTGAAAGCCATATTTGAATCTTCTTCCACCACACTCATGCATAGTGCATTCCAGATCCTAATCTGGGACAATTTCTAACAGGCAGATGAAACTAACGTACAAGTCAAAACCCAGTTGAAAATTATTCTTGGAACATTAATTCATAGGATGTGAGCATCATTGACTGGGCCAGTTTTTAATGCCCATCCACAATCTCCCTGGAAAAGATGATGGTAAGCTGCTATCTTGAACTGAAGCTTCTCAGAGTGTAGTGCATCAATGGAATTCTGTATCACAGAGGGCTGTTAAGGCTGGGTCATATTGAAGACTGAAATAAACAGATATTTTTACTCAGTAGTGGAATCAAGGGTTATAGGGAAAAGACAGGAAAGTGACTTTGAGGGTTATCTGATCAGCTATGGTCTCACTGAATGGTGGGCTGAATGGCTTACTTCCGCTTGTAAGTCTTATGGTCAATCCATGCATTCCCATACATCTGTTGTTCTTGACCTTTAACATGGTAAAGGTCATGAGCTGGAAGTTGCTGTCAAAGGAATGCTGGAACTGCACCCATCCCTACAAGTTTAAAAGTATTGTATCATACTCCTAACTGGTATCTTGTAGATAGAGGACAGTCCTTGATGAGTCAGGAGCTGAGTTACTCACCGCAGAATTCCCATACTCTGACCTGCTCTCATTGCCACAGTTTTTATGTGGCTAGCCCAGTTCAGTTCCTGGGCAGTGGTAAGTCCCTATAGTGTTGACAGTAGGTGATTTGGTAACACTAATGTCAGTGGGTGATAATTAGATTCTCTCTTATTTGAGATGATCATTGCCTGGTACTTATGTGGTGCAACAGTTACTTGGCAAGTAACCAAAGCCTGGATATTGCCCAGGTCTTACTGATTGTGGACTATTAATTAATAGGATGTGAGCATCATTGACTGGGCCAGTATTTATTACCCATCCACAATCTCCCTGGAGATTTAGTAGCTGAGGAAACACAAATGATGCAGAACATTATCAGAGAACATCCACACTTCTGACCTTATTATGGGGACGTCAATTATAAAGTAACTGAAGATGTTTGGGGCTTAAAGATTACCTTGAGGAACACCTGCAGTGTTGCCCAGGGCTTGAGGTGACTGATCTCAGACCATGTTATTTTGAGCCAAATTGTGCTTTAGTTCATCAAAGTCTCATGCCTGACTTGGTGTCAAATGCAATCTCATTCTCACCTCAGCTCTGGAGTTCAGATATTTTGTCACAGAATGACAGAATTGTTATAGCGCAGAAGGAAGTTGTTTAGCCCATCATGTCTGCATTATGTCCATGTTTGGTCCACGCCTAAAATGAGATCAGGAGCTCAATGACCCTGGTAGAATGTAAACTGATCCTAAGGAAGCAGATTATTACTGAGTAAATGCCAGTTAATATCATTGATGATGACCCCTTCCATTGTTTTGCTGATGATTGAGAGGACACTGATTGGATGTCAATGGGTTGTGTTGGATTTATCCTTTTTTTTGGAATCCAGACATATGTGGGCTATTTCCTAAATTGCTCGGTGAATGTCAGTATTGTAGCTTTACTAGAACAATTTGGCTGAGGCATTACTAATTCTGGAACACATCTTCAGTACTATTCTGTCTTCACAAAGGAGAGAGATGATATAGATATCCCAGTTAAAAGGAAGAGTGTAATATTGGATAGAATAACTATAATTAGAAAAAACGTGCTGAAAAGACTGACTCCATTGACCGTAGATAATTCAGCAGGATTGGAGTAATTGTATCCCGGACTGTTAAGCGAAGCTCGGAAGCAAATAGCAAAATGCTCTGTGGATCATTTTACAATCCCCACTCAATACAGGAATGGTACCAAAGGATTGGAGGTGTGCAAATGTTGCATCATTATTCAACAAAGAATGTGGTGGGGTAAGTCAAATCATTACAGGTCTATCAGTCTGACCATAGAGTCATACAGCATGGAAACAGACCCTTCGGTCCAACCAGTCCATGCCGACCATAATCCCAAAGTAAACCACTCCCACCTACCTGCACTTGGCCTATAACCCTCCAAACATTACCTATTCATTTACTTATCCAAATGTCTTTTAAATATTGTAACTATACCCTGCATCTGCCACTTCCTCAGCAAGCTCATTCCACACATGAAACACTACAGGCGAAAAAAAAAATTGCCCCCAAGTATTTTTAAAATCTTTCTCCTCTCACCTTAAAACATGCCCCTAGTCTTGAAATCCCCACTGTAAGGAATCGACACCTCCATTCACCTTATCAAACCTCTCGTGATTTTATATGCCCCTATGAGATCACCCCTCAGCTTCCTACAGTCCAATGAGAAAAGTTGCATATTTACTAGCATCAATACTGAATTATGAGATTAATTGTTACTTAGAGATTTTTGAAGATGTAGTAAGGAGGACTGATAATGGTAGTGCAATAGATCCTGTCTGCATGAAGCATGTGGCTAAGCCCATTGGAAACATGGAAACGTGGTGAGTTGGGTCCAAACTTGGCTCAAGGGTAATGATTGACAGATGCATCTTGTAAACAGAAAACAATTTCCAGTTGTGTTGTACAGGTTCCTTAGTAATTGTGAACTGTGAGAGACATGATTGGGAAATTTGTAGACAACACACAAATTGACCATGTAATTTATAATGAAAAGGATAACTTTTGACTGCAGGATGAGATCAATGGTTTGGTTGAGTGGGTGGAAAAGTTACAATAAAATTCAATTGGGCAAAATGCAATGTTTTGCATTTGGGGTGAAGTAAGAAGTATAGAGAATATAGAATAAACTGGAAGATATTGTGAGGAGTAAAGGAAGTGAGTAACCTTGGAGACAAGTTCTTGAAGCTGGCATGGTTATGTAGATAAGGCAATAAGGGACAATTTATGGGATGCTTACTATCATTGGCCAGGGTATTGAATAAAAAAGCAGGATTGTAATGGGAGAACTATATCAGACACAGGTTAGGCTGTAGCTTAGAACTTTCCATCTGAATGGCCTCTCTCAGCACATTAGGGATTCAAGGACATCATCACTAATCCATTGTCTTCCCTGAACAGTAGTTTCAGAATTGAAGAATTCAAGGTAACATTAATAGATTGGATGCAGCTCTAATTCCAGTTAAATTGAAGTGTGCTAACAGAGGACTAGACTGTGTGAGAGAATGTGAGAGAGTGTGTGTTGGGGAACGTGCGAGGGGAGCAAAGTTGGAAAACAAATTTGCAAACTACTTCAATGAAAATTGCTGGAATGGACTCTCTCTCGATTTTTTAAGGATCCATCTGAATCTTAGCCCTAAAACTAGCAAAGAAATTAGACATTGCAGATTTCTTAATTTTCTTGCATTTAAAACTTTACCTTACCCGCTCCTGTTCAGCGAGCACCGGGGAGGTAGTGGAGGTGAGATAAGGGACGTGTAGAGATTGATTAAAATCAATTCCACATTGTCAGGGCAGAGCTTTAGTGGTACTTAATATGAAATTGGAAAACAAATTTCTTTCTCCTTGATAGCAAATTATCAAATGATAACATTTTTAAAATTAATATCAGTAATCTTTTGCCATCGGTATTGATGATATGCTCCAGACCCAAGTACTTCTCTGTTCAATCTTTGATTACATCTAGTGCCCAGTCCTTCCCAGGATGTTAAATAAATATTCCACACATGCACATACCCAAATCAAATTTGATCTTGTTTCAATCCAAATTCAATACAAGTTCAGCTCACAAAGTGCCAGGGTGAATATTGGGAACTGGGGCATCTGGCTCAGTTGGCCAGTAGGAGCTTTCATTTATTAAAATCATATTTACTCATAGTTATTTTATTTCTTCTATTTTCCCCAGCACTTGGTGCAATCCCTGCAGTCACAATAGTGTGTGCTCTATTGTCTAAGAGAAAGGATTATTACAGTTTCGGAGTCTCACTGCAGCTCTCACACTTGATTGCATTTCAAATTAATTGGGTTATTGGCACGTGACATTGTGAGGGTGAAAGATGCACCATTTCAATTGGGAAGTAGTGAGATCAACCAGCTCTCAGCAAGGCCTTGCGTTGCGTACTACTGTCGAATGTGTGGTTTTCATACTCATTAAAGGAAACAAGCCAGTTATTCCCACTCCCCAATCATAATGGTGAACTATATGTCCTGATTATGCTTCATTCGAAGCTATTTAAATGTTATTACTGTCCCACATGCATATCAGGCAGAGAGATCTGTAATTAGGTGGTTACTGCAGCAACCATGTAGGGCGTGAAGCTGAAAATAAGATGCAGTTCAGGCGGTGAACATTAACGTACTTGAAAATGTGTAACCTATGCAAAAAAGAACATAGCCACTTACCAGGAATCCAGAACTAAAAGTAGAACATTAACAATAATTGAGGAATATAGATGGCTGTGAATTTTCAATGCCTTTCACCTAATCAAAAATATCTATTTGCCTGATGCTCAATTAACTAAAAGCTGCAGTCACATGCAAATCATAATACGCAACATAATATTGTCCCTTTAAGAGGAAAACAAAAGCCACTATTGGTAATGTCCAGGTGATTAGATGCTTGATGGCCTATTTGGGTTTAATTACAATCATTGCAAAATTTCATACATTTTCTGTTCCAAAGCTCTGTTCAATCCTTCATTTTCTGGGCAATCTTATTGTACATGGGGATTGAAACCATTTTTGATGAAGGGTCAAAAATGTCCTTTACTTAGCAACTCAAGTCACAAATAAAAACACAATAAATTTCCATTTCTCTTCTAAACATATTCATGTTTTTAAGATTCTCTTTGATCTCTTTTTTACATACATTTCTGCCTGGCAGAGCTGCTTTCTATCCCTGAATTTATGTCAGAAAATAAATAATAAGTTATGGGGTAGGAACTGATTTGTATTGTTTTTCTGTCAAGAAGTGGACACTGGTGAGAAAGCACAGTGCCAGAGCATGTAAGGCAAAAAACTTGATCAAAATTGGGACTTATGACTTAATTTACTAAAGCCAGCAAACTTCAGATATCTAATGTGAATCCCAAGCATTCTAAAGTAGAGAATGAGGCTGGCTTGGTTGTAAATGGAAGTGCAGAGGAGATTGAGCTTCTGTTGAGCAGGTGACTCCAGCAAACTGCTTCCAGTTTACTTTTTGCTTAAAATATTGATCTCTTTGATCAAAGTTAAAAATCACAACAGCCAGTCGAACAGCTCCTCCAAATCATGAGTACCATCGATCTCTTTGGTGGTTGTCACCACGGTTTTCTTTTCAGGATGACTAGTCCAGCCTCCAGTAGATCATTGCGATCATGAGAAGGGGGTGCAAAGCTGATGGAACTGGATTTTTGGAATTACTGCTAAAACAAAAGCCAGCCTCCCTGCTAGCATACTTAAGTAGCATGACATTTTTTTTGACTGACATGAGGAACACTTCTAAAGGGTTTGTATCAAAATGGTGTCAGACATGCTTTCAATAATATTGAGGCACGGGCACTGATGATCTAAATTGAACCTCTTGTGTTGCTGTTATCCACCCAGACAATGGGTTAAATGAATTCCAATGTGTCTCGACCATGCCTTTTATTTTCATTGTTCTTCCCCTTCACTGTCCAAAAGTAATGACCTTTGAAATTAAATACTTATTCAGAATTATGTGTGCTAAAGTGATTTAATAATAGCAAATTGATGCAAATGCTTAAAGTAGATTAATTCTCTAATTGTACACGTAGTTGGAAGTTCACGAAACTTTCGATGAACATATACAAAACCACAGCTGCTTTTCTCTTGCATAATGATTGTACCTGCACTAACATCTTATTCAAAGGCATTATTAAATGGACACCACTCGCTGATGTGCAGTGATCATTAACACATTTGTTCCAGACTTTTATGTTTGAAAACCCATCTGGAAAATCTGGCCTTTTATTTTGTTGTCACTCTCAAACAATCTAAAAATGCGATCATGAATCACACTCTGAATGACTTACTCCTATTGGTAACATTGTGCCTTTTGTTTGTTAGAGTTCATTTTTTATTTAGGCAAAAAAAGTAGAAAAGTAAGGAATGAAAGAATATTAGCAGAAGGTACTCCATGGGAATCAAGGGTTATGGGGAAATCTCAGGAAAGTGGGTATGAGGAATGTCAGATCAGCTATGATCCTATTGAATGGCAGAGGAGGCTTCAGGGCAGAACAGCCTACCCCTGTTCCTTTTTGTTATGCTCTATGGCATGGCTCAAAGATACTCAGTGATCTTGAACCTTCTCTGATATGTAGTTGTTGGTCTAGACTGTGCATTTAAGGCCATCCTTAAATCTTTCTTCTGGAGAGCTGACTAAGTAGGAATTCTAGGTAATGAACTCTGATTGCAAACTAACATATTTCATCAGAGTCTTTTTTAATATTCTGTCTCCAGATCATTTTGATGAAAGATCATTGAACTGAAATAGTGACTCTTCATCCACAGGTGCAACCAGAACTGCTTAGAATTTCACTACGTTCAGTTATCCCTTTATGAATTTGTTGCCTTTGATTGACTTGCTTTAAAAAAAGTCTTGTGCATGTAACAGCAACCAGATAGTTACTGGCTCCCAGATGGCAAGCATAGATCCGTGGGATGGAAATGTGTTGCTGGAAAAGCGCAGCAGGTCAGGCAGCATCTAGGGAACAGGAGAATCGACGTTTCGGGCATTAGCCCTTCTTCAGGAATCTGTGGGACCCAATTAAAGAGCTTTGCAAACAAGATGAGCAGCCAATTGGAGTGAGACATAGCACAATTCCTACAATTCCTAGCAATATTCCTACACCTCTGGCAACTTGGAGAAACAATGGCCTAGTAGTAATGTGACTGAGCTGTTAATCTGGAGAACCAGGTTCCAAGAATCCGGGTTCAAGTCAGATATGAAATTCGATTTCAACAAAAAAATGTCTGGAATTAAGAGTCTAGTGATGACCATGAAACCATTGCTGATTGTTAGGAAAAAAGCCCATCTGGTTCACTAATGCCCTTGAGGGAAGAAACAGTCATCATTAGCTAGTCTGGCCTTCACGTGACTTCAGACCCACAGCGATGTGGTTGAATCTTAACTGCCCTCCGGGATGGACAGTAAATGCCCATATCCTGTGAATGAATAAAAATATCTCTCTGGTGAAGCAGCTTCGATACTTTGTAGGGAGTCAGCCTCATTCAGGGAGTCAGCCTCATTCAGGGAGTCAGCTCCATGCAGTTGCTTTGGTAGCAGTAGCAAGGCCTCAGAATGACTGGCCTCTGGTACATGTTAAGGTTTATTGGTATGTCTCATCCCTTAACACACACATAGACGTAAGTAAGTAAATAGATTTTTGCTTCATTCGGTCATGAATCTGAGAGTTGGCTCTCTGGGTCAGCATTTATTGCCCATCCTTAATTGCCCCTGGAGAATTTGGTGGTAAGCTGCCTTTTTGAACTGCTATCGTTTTTGTAGAGACACCAACAGTGCTGTTCGAAAGGGAATTCCAGGACTTTAACCTATTAACAGAGAAGGAATAGTGATATTGTTCTAAATCAGGATGATGTGTGACTATCAGATTGCCTTTGTCATAGCTTCAGTAATGTCTTGTTAATAGTTTGCCCAATCAGAAAACAACAAACAGGGGGCCTATACACACCAATCCCACCAACACTTTCTGATCCTTGCTATTCCTACTTCACAAATACTGATTCCACTACCTACTTATCTTTCCTCACTAATGCCTTTATATCATATTTTATTGTACATCGCTTTCTCCTGCAAGTGAGCAAGAAATTTGTAAATACGTTTGATCCAATTTGTTGGGTAACTTGCCAGCCTTTAAATGAATACTGTGGAGTGTGTGTGTGTATGAGAGAGAATGTGTATGTGTTATGTGTGTGAGCATGTCTGTGAGAGACTGTGCGAATCTATGAGGGTGTGTGTCTGTGTGAGTTGTGTGGGAGAGAGAATGTGTATGTGTTATATGTTTGTATGTGTGAGACAGAAAACCAGTGTGTGTGAGTGAGTGAGTGAGTGAGAGAGAATGTGTATGTGTGTCTGTATATGAGAGTGTCTGTGAGAGACAGTGTGAGAGTGTGAGTGTGTGTGCGTGTATTTGTGTGGGAGAGAGAATGTGTATGTGTTATGTGTGTGTCTGTATGTGAGAGAGTCTGCGTCTGTGTGTGAGAGAGAAAGTGTGGGTGTTTGTGAGACAGCGAGAGAGAGAGAGAGAGAGAGAGTGTGTGTGTGTATGTGAGAGAGTGTCTGTGTGTGAAATGAGAATATCAGTCTTTCAGCAGTGCTAATTGTATGGAAATGTGATGAAGATTATGAATGTGATGCATAAATCATAATAGATACAGAATATATAGATGAGTGATGAGGATGTAAAACAGAAAGTGCTGTAAATATTTAATAGGCCTGGAAGCATCTGTGGAGAGAGAAATAAAGTTATTTTCATGAGAAATATAACTGCCCTTCAAAACTAGGGACTGATCTTCATTGAAGGAGATATGTTGCATTGAATAGTGTATGAGATTAATGTTGCAATTTGATTTAAAGATGAATTCTCAGACCATGACCCTTTATTTGAGGTCATTGAACTGCATGTGATACAGTATCCCAGTCGTTGGGAATTTACAACTGGCATTGACCACAATGGTATTTGCATGGTCTACTTGGAATGCCCGGTGATTCAAAGTGGGCAAAGGACTAATCTCCTGCCCGCCACCTTCTCATTGAGAGGTTCATTGAGAAACTTGGGTATGCTCCCTTCCCTATTCCACCATGACTCACTCTCTTGCCAACTTTCAATGAGTTCCAGTGTGTGCTCCCGATAGAATGTATCTGTCCTCTATAAGTGGAGTCTAGCTTTAAGTATCATGGGCAAGCTTTAAGTGGTAGAAGCCACTTCAAAATGTGAGCCTCTTATGAGGTATGCAACCATTCAATAGTAGCCATAATGTGGAGGAGCCGGTGTTGGACTGGGGTGAACAAAGTTAAAAGTCACACAACACCAGGTAATTGTCCAACAGGTTTATTTGGAAGCACTAGGTTTCGCAGCCTTGCTCCTGATGAGGAGTAACACTCCAAAAGCTAGTACTTTCAAATAAACCTGTTGGATTATAATCTGGTGCTGTGTGATCTTTAACTTTGACCATTCAACAGTAATTGCTGCTGGCTGCATGCTTCTATACTGCATACCCACATCCAGCTCAAACCTGGCAAGTTAATATCACATTCTAATTCCTGCTCCTGTCTTTGGGGACTATCAATTTCAGTCCTCAGAGACTTTGACGTGTTTTATCTGGAATTCAGAAGTTACTTGTACACTAAATGAATGAGCTACTGCACTGGAGTAGAAGCACAGATTATGAATGAACCCAGTTCACATAAGAGTCTTTCTGTCTCCATGGTCAATTAATAATTCACTCAAAAAATACATTGAGGGTGAACCTACTGGAGAAGAAATTAGGCATTGAGTAAAAGGACTGACAGATTTGCTAGCACCCAATTTTGCAGGCAACATAATTTCACCTCTTCAGAAATCTTTAATTGACCTGCTTAGACATGTGATGACACAGCTGGAGCAGGTGGGACTTGAATCCAGGACTCCTGACTCACAGGTAGGGACAGTACCATTGCACTACAGCAGTCCTTCCCATTGTCCTTTAATTTTAGAATAATACTTATTCCATTGCTATATTAATCTGCATTGGAGAGATTGTTATTCTTGCTCCATATGAGTCCCCCCATTATTTTGTGCAAATCTAAAACGAAGGAAAGCTCAAGCACTCTAGAAAAATGAAGTTTCTGAAGGTATTAATGCTTTGTATTCAAAAAACCTTATTATTTATACATATATCAAAGCTCCCTATTGATCATCAATAAGCCACATAGTCCAGGAATATCTCGGTCCTAATGCCAATTCTGATAAGTTAGCTGAGACTGTACATGAACGATGAGGAGAAGTGAGCAGGAGTTAAGTTCCTGATTGTGATCATGCTGTTGATTTGGGTTTAGAAGTGAACATTAGCTGAAGTAGAATTGGACTTGCTGGTGATATGCTGAAGTAATTCAATGTCTCAGGTCATGCATATTAAATAGTCCCTTAGATGGATACCCAGGTGGTCATTGTCCAGAATGTGTCAGGGGATGTTTTTGTAAGACCCTAAGGGGTCAAGATTTCACCTGACTATTTTTATTAAAAAAACAAAATTGATTAAGACTAAATTTGTAATTTTTATTAATGACTTGGATGAGGGAATTGAAGGATGGGTCAGCAAGTTTGCAGACGACACAAAGGTTGGAGGTGTCGTTGACAGTATAGAGGGCTGTTGTAGGCTGCAGCGGGACATTGACAGGATGCAGAGATGGGCTGAGAGGTGGCAGATGGAGTTCAACCTGGATAAATGCGAGGTGTTGCATTTTGGAAGATCGAATTT